>NW_023614946.1:0-80001 GCF_013339695.2 Rhipicephalus sanguineus
ACCGCGTCGCCGATAAACATGTCTGGCGTGTCGAAGGCCGGCGAAAAACATTGGCTGTCGATAACTAGTGTTAATTGAGTGAGCTGCAGCGGCGGCGTCGAGAAATACAAAAATTGGCCCGATCGTCAGCTTCTCCGCAATGCATGGTTGCTAGCGGCGTTGGAAAACAGATGCGCAACTCTGCTACCTAAAGGTAGCATATACAGTAACTCTAGCGCAAGCAAACTTAGCGCGCCCTCAGCTACAGTACCTCAGCTGCTCACGCACGCCATGAGTCCTCCAGGCGTCGGCCCTCCAGGCGTGTGTGTACGGGGGTGCTATTCTGGACATTGTAAAATTCCGCCATGTTGTCAAATTCCGCCATGTTGCTGATTTGATTGGTCACGCGAGGTCGTTCGCATTGTGGCGCTGCAATGGCGTTACGACACAGGAATCCGCGATGACGTAACGTGACAAAAATAGTTAATTTTTTCCGAAGTAACGCTTCGCCGTACCCTGCCGTGTAGCAATAAAGGTTTGGGTTGAACACGAACGAAAAATATGGTACTGAGCTGTGCCTACGGTCTACTTGCGGTTTATCGATACTACTGCTCGCTTAACGAAGAGCCACCATGTCTGCAACACGATTGGACATTGCACTTATGGCGCCCATTGCGTCACAGGACCTCACTCTTTGTAGCGTCAATATGACGTTGCGTGACGTTGCATCCTGCCAAATTTGCAGCTTAAATGTGATAACGATGAAGTGGACAAAATTGGCCGCCATATTGTTGTAAATTCAGTTGCTTGTTCGATGTGCAGCCTCACATACGTATGTGCACATATCATTCCGTGAGTTACTTTACAAGCATGTTTTCGGTTAATATTATTATAAAGTGTTGTACATGAAGCTTGCTTGTAAAATGAAAGGTTATTGTTTAATTTGGCCTGTTCGAAGTTGCGGTTCTCGCCGCAAGAGAACGCTAGATTAGCGAAGCAAAATGGCGCTGCCATTTGTCGTGTAGTGGCAGGAGCTGGAGGAAGAAAGAGAATTCCGCTAGTACCGCGATGTTTTTGTGATGACCGATCAATTGTTTCAACTGCGGTGCCGGCTGACGAAGGACATTGTGCGATGGCTGTGCGGGGAGCTTCGCCAGGACCTGGAGAGGCGGCGTACGGACACGAGAACAGCCCCGACCGTTGTTTTTTTGTTGAGCTGCAAGTATTTTGCGCCCTTCGCTTGTTCGCCACCGGCAGTTACCACGACGCGATCGCGAACAACGAGGACGTGGCGACGAGCTAGTCCAGTGTGGGTCTCACGATTCATGCTGTCATGGAAGCGATCGTCGAGCGCCTCGGCATTGAGTGGATCGCCCTCCCTGCCAAAAGGAAGGCTTTGTCCACATAGATGCAAGATTTGAAGGCTGCGTTGAGGTGGTCGACGACACGTTCGTGTGCATAAGTGCGCCGTATGAAAAGGACGATGGCAACAAGGCTGCTTACTTTTGCCGCAAGAACTCATAGTGGTGAGAACAAATTTCATCTTATTCAATCTCGCGCATGCCGTTAGTAGAATGCAAAGGAGGAACGTGAAAGACAGCTTTTAGCCACTCTCAGTATTTTAACGACATGTGCCGTGGCTCCAACTACAGTGATAGAAAAGAACGCAGTAGTCGCGGTAAACGGAGTTTCCGTCAATATTTAGTTTTGGCAGGGGTGACTTGACACCATAAAAAGTTAATCGAGCTTCATATTTGATAGTGGCAGCTTTTGAGAAAAATAATGCATGAAAGGAAATCAAACGTGCTGATTGCGCTCTAATTTCATAAACAGTGATATGCAGACATGCAGTAACTGCCACATATGAAATGAAAATACAGCTGTCGAAGCTGCGCTCCGAAAGCAACTCGAGATAAATAAGTGCGTTGGACCACACAGTTACAGTTGTTCTGCATGTAGCTGGTTGTATTGCTGTTGCCGATTTCCAATACAAACAACACTCTGCAGGTATGTGACCAACCCTGCCGATGACTGCCCTCGCACTCGGGGCCCGTGCACGACGCCTTTATGTGGAAGACATCCACTGTGAGCCAGGACTGGGCAGTGGACGCCGTGGCCAGGTTGGTGAATAGCTGCTTGGTATGCAAGCGTGAGAATGCTTGTGTGGTGTCTTAGTGTAGCAAAAACATTATTCATGGTACTTTTATTACACGCTGCATGGTTCTTAACTACTCAAGTCTCTTTGTCCAAATTTCTGCTTCGTATGTTATTACTGGCAGCTACCTTGGTTGAACACTATATACTTTAGTGGCACTCGTGTTCCCTTGAATGAAATTCTCTCATGCACACATTTGAGAAAACAAGTCATACTGAGACCCGACTTGCGGACACAATAATCCGACTTGCTCTCGTGTATAATTGCAACTTTTCTTTCTATGGTCATGGGAAAGACTAGTGCAATAGAAAGGTCCAGCATGAAATAAACTTTTCATGAAGACATTGTATGATCCTTTATTATAAGTGGTGAAATATAAATAGTAAGCATGCGATGATACAGAAATGCTACACTCTGAGGCTATGTTAAAAAAAGAATACATCAAATACAACTGCCATAGATTTGTACATTCATAAATACAATTATGTGTAGAAAGGACAACTTGTATAAAAATACAAATAAGCAAGCACAGCCATGTGCTATATAGCAATAAAATAAGTCAACTGACAATTCAAAGGTATTTCAGTCATGGTTCATAGAAAGCACTAAAAACTACTCAACGGTTGCAAAAGAAACCTGCTGTCACTTTTCATTGACGGCCTAAGCACAAAATAAACTAAGGGAAACCAAGCCTTCAGTGTGCTCAATCCCATGCAATCCGCACAGCCGCACATCAATCCCATGCAATCAAAAGAAAGCACAACATCCTACCACCAAAGAAGAATCGCCTTCTATCACTCGGCCCTTCTTTTCTATGAAAGAAGTTAAAGGTTGCAGTTCAGTAGCTTCGTTGTCATTCCTCCTGACGAAGGAATTGAGTTGATTCCAAACCACGTGGAAATAAAGCCATTTTTTCGTTGGAGCATTTCAAAAGCCGTAATTATGTAACCTAACCAGACAAGCAATTGTGTCAATATGTCTAGCTGTAAAAAAAAGGAAAACAGTGCATATCAGTGACACGATGTCTTCGAATAAGTTAAAGAAGTGAGAAAGGAATAGTACATATTCATGTATACATTCATATCCTCTGCTGCCCGATTCCACCGCACCCACTCTTCACTGCGGTGCGTCGTATAACTCTGCACTGGAGTCCTCAAGGCCCACTTTCGGTGCTTGCAGAGGTACAGAACACTGTACTATGGCCCATCTTCACGTCGAAGATCATCGCAGTTGTGTCGCTTCACAACCTCGGTGTTTGGCAGCAGCTGCCTGAGCCAGACGACATCCCTTGCACTGAAGAACTCGAATGAGAAGATGCGGACCTTTACAGCCACAATAGCGACGATACGGCTGCAGTAGACATGTACCAGGCGGGTAGGCAAAGGCAGGATCACGCTCTGTAGTGGTTCACAGCTGGGCACGACTCGATGTAATGGGGTTTATATTCCTGCGAGATGTGCACAAAAACGTGAAACACAAGAAGCTCTTGCTTTTTCTCATGACAAAGTAGCCACTTGCATTGTTTCGATCCTATACCTATCCCCTGTACTGGTGTTCTTGCAGGAATAGTATTCTGACAAAAGCGTCATTGTGTTCGCTCATTGAGAGCATGCTAATTGTACCAAGCAGTTAGGCAAGAGCATGCTCAGCTTCTGCCGCAAATCATAGCAGGACTAGTTTGTTGAGACCATAGTGACTCTGTAAACAGCCTGTTATTTTGCAGCAGTGCATGCAACATTGAATGCCATTCCAGAACATTGTTTTCAGCACTTTATTCACAATGCGAACCCGTGTGATGACTGTACGAGTCTGGCAGGTGTGTACAAAAGCTCTATTCATGTAGTAGCCACTCGTACATGCAAGAGCAGAAGCTTGCTGTGGTTGGTAATCTATGTAAACGCATATAGGCACAAAACGAACCAGTACCGAAAGGGGCAACGTGGGCACAGCACTGTGTAGCTACTTTCTGTCCTGGTTTCTTTGGTGGACTATTAAAGTTTACATGCAAGAGTAATACGTGATATTTCAGAATGTATTGTGAGTCAATTGATCTTCTTCTGTCAATTCATCATTGTGAGTCAATTCATCATCCTTGCAATAATAAAAAGCAGTCAAGTTGTCTCATTGTTTACATCATTGTCTTATCATTCACTGCTGCCAACAACAAGAAAGAATGCCTCTAATATTGTACCAGCCAGTTTTGAAACAAGCACATCTGTATAAAACAAATCTCTTTGAATGCAGTTTGTGCACTTCTTAGTGCTGCCAGTCCAATGTAACATCAACTGCGTGAAATACTACAATTCCTCTTCTTTATCTGTGGCCATTATGCACTTCTTATCCGTATGTTGTAAGCAACGTGGAAGTACCTTCCACAGTTATCACCTTCGAGATGCATCACTTCTGTGGATAAAGATTCGCCTAGACTTTATCTTCAGATTCAATTGATCGAGCGTAACGTGAGGTCCTGAAACTTAACTCTTATTGCTTCTGCTTATGTATATGACATGATTGTAAGTTTTACTTACATTAGTCCTTACGCATCCTCAGCAAAACATATAGCACCACCTTAATGATCACGACAGTTCAAGGAAGGTACTTCGCGCATCGGACACGTTATAAATAACTCAGCTGGCTGTTGGGCTAGTTGGCACATTACTTAAGATAAACTAGACGCGGAACGGCCACCGCAACAAAAGGACAGAAGGAACACAAGGGGCGTTATTAATACTTGCAATGCTGTGCAGCTCCTTGTCTGTATTCTATCGGCAGCGCTTCTGGACGCCGCGGGCCCTGGAACGAAGGGCCACCGCAGCCCAAGACGGGGTCAACGCGCATACTTGTAACGATGCGGGCGTCGTCCACCGAAACGTGCGTCGCCAAATCGAACGGCCCTCCGCCTGTTCTCCTGCAATAATCATGTGCATAGCTGAAACGTGAACACCACCCGAGTGAAACGCAAGCTTACCTGACTGCACTGTCATTTCGCGCCTCGAGCTCGAGCTGCCGCCACTTTAGTTCGCCATAGCCACCGCCACTCCGGCGGCGGCCTGCTGCTGGGGCCCAGGCGTTAAAGGCGCTCTGTCATCGTCTGTCACGGCTCCCGTCGTACCTCCGGTAGTAAGTCGCAAACCACTCTCCCCATCAGGGGACGATCGGTAAAAAATGCAACATCGCGGCCCACTGTTCGGTGATCTGCCGACATAACCACAGAATACCTACACAAAACCCAGCGAAATAACGATGTCGGCAATGTCGACGCTGGCTTGGCTGGCTCGCTTATTGGCTAAAAAATTACTATGGCTTTGTCGCTCATCTCCAAATATGGCGCTAAATTGCAGACGATATCATCTGCTTCACAACTTTAAAACTAAACGCTTCACTTTTCTTTTATTTTTTTGTTGTTCCATTAACAATTTCAGATACAAAACTAATTGCACGTTCTTTGCATCTTATCCCCTTCACGTCACGTTTCGCAAGCATTTCATGCGTTTGCGTCATCATTGTGTACACATCACGCCTACGTCAAATTTGACAGAGAATGGCGGAAATCCAGAATAGCACCCTGGTGTGTGCAGGTGTATGCGTGTTTGTATGTGCATATGTGCGCCTGCGTTTTTATGTGCGCGTGCGCACGTGTTAGTGCATGTGCGTGCGTTTGTGTATGTGTCTTGCGGTGTTTGTGCGTGTACGCACGTATGTGTGTGTGTATGTGGCGCCTGCGCGTGCGTGCGTTTGTGTGTTTTCGCGCGCGTGTATGTATGTGCGTGCGTGCATGTATCGCATGTGCATGCACGTGTGCATGTATGTGCGCGTCTGTATCACTTGTGCATGCATGTCTGTATCGCTGTGTATGTGCGTGTGTGTCTGTATCACGTGTGTATGTGTTGCCTGCTTGTCAGTATCGCGTGTGTATTTATGTGCGTGCGTGTATCGCGTATATATGCGCGTGTGTATGTATGTATGTGCGCGCGTGTCTGCATCGCGTGTGTAGTTTGTATGTATGTGCGTGCGTGCGTGTCTTTGTCGCGTCTGCATGTATGTGCGTGCGCGTCTGTATCGCGTCTGTATGCGCGTGTATATGTATGTGCGTGCGTGCCTATACCGCGTGTGTATGCGCATGTGTATGTAAGTGTATGCGTGTCTGTTCGCATGTGCACGCACATGTGTCTGTATCACGTGTGTACGCGCGTGTGTATATGTGCGTATCTATATTGCGTGTGTATGTGCGTGCGTGCCTGTATCGCGTGTGTATGATGGTGCGTATCTACGTGCGTGCGTGTCTGCATCGCGTGTGTATCTATGTGCGTGTGTGTATGTATGTGCGTGTCTTTATCACGTGTGTATAAGCGTGTGTGTGTGCCTGCGTGCCTGTATCGTGTGCGTGCATCCGTGTCTGACAGCGGCATTGAAACAAAAAGGCTTCGGGCCCACTCATTTGGCCCAATTCAATTTAGGTTAACCACCACATTCCTTCTTGGGTGCCTTCTTCGAACTCATCAAGACCACAATTATGAAAAGAATTCGCGCCTATATTTTACACTGCTTACATTATATGCGCTTAATACACCTCCGCGTTACGGACAGCCGAGGCGGCGACGAGAGGTAAACCGCTCAGCCGCTAGTTGGTATACACATTTTTTTCGAAGCGCTTATTTGTATTTATCGAAGCGTCTTAAATACATGTGTCACTTTGTTCTATTGAAAGCCCACTTTCTTCTTGACTATTGCTTAAGAGACAGGTTCTCATTTAATGCTTCAAGGGGCCGAATAAACAAGCGCGCGCTGTGATGGTAATGCGACTGTGGCGAGCCAGTGGAGGATTCAGCGTGCCGTGCGCAGCGCGCCGGCCAGGAGAGGGGAGAAATCCGAGGAGAATTGAGGAGGAAAAGGCGTGCGCGGAGGAGAGTGTCGCTACTTTCTAGATCAGGGGGCTTTATCGCGAACTCGCGAACGTGCGCGCAGCGCGCCTTGCGGTGACGCAAGGAACTAAGTATTTTCCCCCGCGGTAGGAGAGCGCGCGCGCCCGTGGTCTCCGACGGCTCCCGAGTCTCGTCTGCTACATCTGCGACTGGCCGACTGCACTACGCTGCTCGATGCAGCCATAAAGTTTCACATGCGACGCATCTCTTGTCGGGGTATTAAGGTGGCGTGGTAATCCGCACGGCCGTGGTAGTCCGCCTCACATACGCATGCGCGCCTCTCCTCCTTCTTTCGACAGCTGCGCTGTACTCTCTCAACTTCTACCAGCACCTGCTTGCGCTTCTCCTGCGTTCTCGCTTTGCTTTGCGGCGCGTGTGCTACTCTCTGCGCTATCTCCTCCTCTAAGCGGTGAGAGCGCAGCGCGCGTTCATTGCAGGCGCTGCTTTTAATTGGTTGACTCCATCGGTCTTCCGATGAAGCGTGACGGAAAGCAACAGTCCCGTCAGTGAGCGGGGCTGACGGCAAGCACGCGTGAGCATAGCCCAATTGCGTCCACTCAAGCAAAGCTGCGAAGCGAAGGCAGCGACCTACCATTCACGGCACATGCATTGATCACGTCTGACCAATCTCAAGATCCACCCACTGCACCAAGATCCCTCACGGTTCATTCAGCGACGACAAAGCCATCCTCATCAAAGCAAAGTGCACACTCAAGTACTAGACGCTGCTTAATAAAGATCTTCGTTAACATTTCACCTTCGTCAACAAACGTTAATAACAGTTAATTTCCTTTCCCTACTATCCTACGCTAGCTTCAACTAGCTAAGGAGGGAAGGGTTCAGGTTCCAATCGCGCCCTCGATGACTCGAGTGCACGGTGGCAGCGCGAAGGAAGAGCCGTTTCCAGTGAAGAGACGCTCTATTGCCACGCTCAGGCGTCTGCCCGGGTCCAAGCCCGAACCTCCGCTCTTCTCACATCCAAAACAGCCTCTTTTCAACCTTCAGTTAGACAAGAGTCCCTCAACAAACCAATCACACTTGGAGGTTGGCATCACCACACCAATGGCACAAACCTTTTCATGACAGACACGGCATTGGCCAACTACGACAATCTACACACGCGAGGGAGGTTCACTGCGCAACACGTGTCATCTCACTCTCCCTACGTTATAGCCTGAGCATGCGCCTGAGTCCGCCGCGCCGAAAGCTCGGTCGGCTCAACCGGCCCGCGTACGAACGTCTCTTTCAAGAAGCCGCTACAAAGCAGCGCGACTCTTCCCGGGTCCTGCCACTGGCGAAATGGTACGCTATAGTGCGTTGCTCTGCCAGTCTAAGGACACCGGTCATTACATGCAGCTGGGGGCCGGTTCACTGAACGCCCGAGTGCCGTAATTACTACAGACGGCGATTGTACACAAAGACATCCACGGTCGCATCGGCCAGCGGTCGCAAGACCAATCCTCGCGTTCCCTTTTGCGGCGCCGACACGGTTTCTTGTTAGCGGCAGGTTCTCCGAACGGCAGCGCGGGTAAACGCTCAAAGGGGTGCATGCGGATGCCAAACAAAATGAAGAAACCAGGCGGCCGTGTGTCGCGCGGTCGTCCCACCGGCGCGACGTCTTCCCGTTCAGCTCTTATCTCCCCTTTTGTTACAAGCAAGGAGGCGGCTTTGGCGGCCCTGCGCTTTGACGGCGTCACCACAGAGTCGCCTTTCTTTCCCAGAGCGGGGCCTTCCGCGTCTGCTCTTTGCGGCGCCGACACGCGGGAATCTCTCTGCGCTGCGCAGAGTTTGTACACTGAACCACACAACAAACGCCGACTCTGCATGCCTCAGACTGACTATAACACCGTTAATAACGATCCGAGGTCGGTAGTATGCCCAACGGACGCCCACGGAACGCGATCGTGCAAGTGCTCCGGCTTCGCATCGCCTCATGGTCCCCTTTAGAGAGAGATGGTGTTATTTTTTTCGCCAGCGTGGTTTGCCGCAAGGAAAAGGCCCGTGTAGAGCATCGTAGGGGCAATGCGTTTATTATTTCTCTTTTAGATCAGATGCTTTTCAGGCCACAACGAAAGAAAGAAACTGGGAAACTTCAAAAAGCAGACGATCTGCATTCGTAGTCAGAGGCGTGCCGAAAATCACGAATATTCTCCGACATAAATCACACAAGTTCTTCGATATACTAAAAGACGAGCATGTCTTCTATCTTATTAGCATGCACCATAATATAACGTCAATAACTGTAATACAAAACTATTGCGCGCGGAGTGAAAACGTGCACTTCCGGAGCACGTTTGGGCAGACCTGAACCGACGGAACAGTAGAGCAACGTCTGCCGCTCGCTTCGAGCAGTGAGAATCAATACTGCGTAAGTACGGCAGTTTCTATGGCTACTCTACGACGTAAGTGTTAACATTGTAAGCATTTGCTAATAATCTACGATGCGGCGCAGATGGTTCCTCCCCAACTTCAATAAGTATACAAGTCCTGCGCGGAAAACGTTCCAACTTTGAACGGACCATCTGACCATGAGCGCATGCAAGAATGACCGAGAGGGTGGAAGGGAGGATCGAGAACTGACAGCAAGCGACTACGTCGACGAAAAAACTTTTTCAGCAGAATGGTCAGCAGGCGTAATACGCTAAGCTAGGTTGCTCAGGTATCCTCGACCAGCCGAAGTGGCTCCTTAGAAGTGGCACCTGGCATTTTTAGGAGGTTTCACCTGACTTGTGCCGAACAAAGAAACCAAGAACCGGCCGGAAGATTCCAGAAATTACCGATAAAAGCAGCGCCAAACGAGCGAAGATGGAGAGTGCTTGTTACGAGTCAGAAGTCCTTGGAAAACATAGTAACAACCTCCAAACGGTTCAATCTTTCAGGTAAGCTCCGTCGAGAAGTGTTGCTCAAGCTTTATATAGCTTTCTTATAGTCGACATGAAGAACGTTATCACGAAGTTCCAAAACAACACACTTGCCTGAAGAGCGTGAACACATGAGAATTGCTTTTTTGTTTAAGTATGCAAGAAACTCTGTTACTCGCGTTTATTGTTTTTTAATTAGCGCATATTTCGCGCCATTTTCACATGCATTATATGTTTGTTAAAGCATGCCAAGGTGAAAAAAATTAACGAACCGTTCTAGCAATTGTAGACAGCTTCGTGAAATTGTCGTGGTCGGTTGTTGCTCTGCCACGGCTCTCCAGCGAGCTTAGGGAAAAGACGCCGTAACGTTTGCCTTCTCGTTTGGCGACGGGCGTCTTGTTCAAGTAGTTACCTATGCAAGGGCGGCGCTCAAGCACCGAGCGGCGGGAGCGCAAGAAGGCGACAAGAGCGGACTCCACGCCTCTCGCGTCTGCCGCTCCGGCGCGGCAGTTCGTCCGCGGTTCTGTAGGTGGCGCTGTCACGACGTTCGTCGCCGCTCTCCAACATGACACTATCGCGGCGCGGAAAGCGGCCGAGTTTCCCCCCGTCTATTCTTTCTCCGTGCCCCAATGTGCTTCACGAAACAGCAATTTATCAGTCATATCTGTATAGCTCACAAACATTTATTATGAATATAAAATGTAGCGCTAAAATGTCATGTGCGGGCCGCGGGCCGCAAGCAAGAGGTTCGCAGGCCGCGTGTTTGAGACTCCTGCTAGATGAAAATTATTTATTCACAACTGAGTTCTCTGCCTCTGATGGCAGAATGTCCTTATTGTTCCCACTATTTTTTTGTCCTTTCTCTCTAGCTTTCTGCTACCAATACTATAACCATCTCTTATTCTATCACGGACGTGCTCAGCATTCCGTAGTTGTCCCTAAACCCAAGGGTTCATGCAGGCTCGTTCCCAAACCTACACCTGTGTGGATATTTCCACATTCAATCAGAACATGATCCGTCGTTTCTTTCGCTTCCCCATAGCATGCGCATTGTTCTTCTTTTTTACTGAATCTCACATAAGAACTATGCATTCTAAGCAAGTAATTATTGTTTCAAACAGTAAAGCGCTTCCCCTTGAATTATCATAAAATACCTCCCTCCTTATTTCGTTTTTCCCCTTCGGTAGTTACTCAGAGCCGATTTTTTTCCATCGCTGCCATCCAGGAAATTTACTCCGCCTGTCTGCCTTTTTTGCTTAACCGTCTTTGTTGCCATATCGCTTGCACTCCCAGCCGTATATTTACTGGTGATCTCCAGCGTAAGCGCAGTTCTTAGCGCCTGTCCTGCGTTGAGTGGCGTTGGGCGTCACCGTTGGCCTCGGGGTGTAACCGATAGACTGAAAAAAATCACAGCATATCCAGGGGTGAATGATGATGAGTGGGGCGAAGCTCCGAAGGGAATCATCGGCAAACCGTGAAACTCTTCTGTGAAATTCGCCCAGTACATCATATAGGTGTTTCAAGAAATGTGTCCAACCTTCCAAAAAATCAAAAATGCGATATTTCTCGGGGCTTTCAGAATTCTTTTTCTTAGCGGCAGGAATCTAAGGTAGTTACGGACACCCTTTAGGACAGTAATTAAAGTTAAATAAACACATTTAATTAGTGTAGTTAGTGATTGTGTCAAATGGGAAATTGAAGTTCTTCATGCGAGGAACCCATCCGAGCTTAAAGATTCGAAAAATGTCCTCTAGTATTGTTGTGGCTAATGAAATTCAAGGAATGCAACGGCTTTCAACAGTGAAACCATCGAATTCGGTTGAATTTCACTACTTCGTAATTATTACTAGGCGGCGTTTTCGAAATCTCAATGTTGGGATGGGTTTCTGGCACGAAGAACTTCAATTCCACAATTTCACACAGTCACCTAACTTCACTAATTAAAGTTAATTATTTAACTTTCTTAATTACTGTCTCAAGTCATGTCCTAACCATCTTAAGATGACAAGCGCTACAGAAAAAGTCATTGGCTCATTTTCGACCTCTCATAGAATATGCAGCTGCGTGCTTCCATGTTTCTGTTTGGTTTCGCCATTGAATTTGGTTGAATTTCATACTCGTAATATTACTAGATGCCACTTTTTCGAAATCTCAAAGTTGGGTTGGATTTCTGGCACGAAGAACTTCAATTCTCCCTAAAATAAAATGAACAATGATCCTAGGATCGAATCGGATTTGAACCCTCTTGCGTGGCAGCCGAGTATTCTCACAGAGCCACGCTGGTGCGTTAGACTCATTTGCAAAAACCCTATACAGGCGTCATCTCGGCAAATGGAATCGCGTTAACTTAGTAACATAGCGTGGCAGAAGGTAAATAACAAGTCATCACACAATGCTACTTGCCAAACGAGTGAGTCGTTTAATGCTTCCCACCCCTGCATTGATCAGCCATGACTCATTGTCGTCATCAGCCACAGTAGCATCAACAAGTGCACATTGCCTCGCAGATGTGCGAGTACCTCGCTTATCCGCAGAAAGACGAATAATGGAGTTGTGGGTGCTGTCATACTCACAAAAATTGATTTATGGCGTAGTCGATACCTTGCGGAAAGCCAAAACTTCAAACACAGTTGGCCTTGCCCAAACCTGAAGCTGCGCTCAGAATTGGCTTTAGGCAGTACCGTAATCGTCGGTAAGAAATCTTCCCCACTCTGTGTCAACGCTCTTCCGATACAAATACCAGAAGTTCTTGTCTGACCATTTACTTTCTTTAGTTCCCTAGCCTATGTTTGACCATATTTGCTCTGAGCTTCCCTCACTCAAACTTTTCCCATCCCATATCGCCCTTTACCTCAACCAGAACATGTTCTGTCGTTTCCTTAGCTTCGCCACAGCAATGTGAATTGTTCTTTATTGAACCTCGCTTTATAACTACGCGTTCGAAGGCAACACGACGACCTTGCTTCAAGCAGTAAAGCATGTCCTTGAATTACCTTGGCTACAAGTGGCACCACCAGTCGGCCTCAGTTCATTACTGGCGCTACCACTCCACATTGGGAGGCCCCTCCGCTCGGCACACTAGCCAGCGTATTTTAGGCACATAGCCTAGCCATGCATAGCACAAGTATTAGCAGTGGTTAGGAAACGAAGTGAGGAGAGGAGAATAAGGCCACTAGCTTCGCTGTTCCCACAAGCTTCACACCACTAATGTGCAGCTGATGATGATGTGCCTCTCACATGGCTCATACCCACACTGCGGGATTATCTGCCCCAAGGTCTCTTTCTTTTCTTCGAAAGATCGGTCTTATGTGCTCAACAATATTAAAAAAAGCGCTATTTCTAAGTCGCCTAGTTCTCTGTTTGTTGTTTTGTTGAAGATGTATACTCTAACAAATAGGATTGAGGTATTTTCTCCAATGGCCCCTTTTACGTATTACATATTTCTTCGGAGATTTTCGGCCGTGATTATGTTCCATAAGGTAAGAGTTCAAACTTAAAGCATCGTATCTCTGTAGCATGAGGATCACGCTTTATAAGCAAATATAACTCACCGTTTTGACTATAGTTTTGTATATTTTCGGGAGTCGGTATGTTGAGGTCTTTAAGCAGCTTCAAAGCCCACGTCTGGCAATTGTTCGAGAAATACAGTATTTTTGTAGGTCTGCCCATGGCGTGGTAGGCTTCAGAAATTCGTAACGAGCACATGCTTTCCCAGGCATTTCTTCAGGCATTTCTGCAAAGATTTGCACATGGGAGCGGTATGTATACAGAAACATACGTGGACACGCACGAAATAGGGTGCGAACAGCCAGCCAACTGCTACCGAGGGTGCAGAGTGCATGCCCATTATTTCGGCTGCAAGAAAAATCTAAGCAATAAAGGGCGTGGAATACCTAGGAAATAAAACAGAAAATAAACAAATCACTGGTTTATTCAAAACAAGCAGTGAACAGAAATAGTGTTCATAAATGATTGGCATATTTATGCGCTCCTGGCTGGCATCGAGACGCTCTAACTGTGTCGTCGCCAATCGCTCTCGAACGACGCTCGTTAGTGTTATGACGCAGTACTTGAATCAATGCTCACAGAGGGCGGCACCGCCCCATGTCGCCTAACTCTGCCAAGAGAGCACCATGCGAGAGAATTGTCTCAGAGATATAAAGCGCGTTTGTGGAACCTCGCATATGTGCTCCGTGGCGTGCTCGGTAGAGCGCCGGGCGCTTATCGTCGCGCAACGAGATGATGTGGGTTCGATTCCCGGAGGCATAACTTTTTTTTTCTTGGTCATCCTTTAGCGTGCATTTTACCAAGGTCACATTCGTCCGGAATATGATGCCTCCTGCGACCTGCCTCAACAGATTTGGCCCGCAAACGCAAAAAAAAAATGTGAACCTTCTGAATTTTCGTAATCGATGACGAAAATATATTTTTCTCTAATGGGTTACCAGAAGGTGAATATATTGTAATAAAGGTGTGTCAAACGTTCTTTATGCAAAAAGTAGGACATTGTGTGAGCAGTTTGTCAGATTTCCAAATATCAAATGGTGGCACCATTTGCAGTGCATGAACATGTATGCTCTTTGCGATGTCTATCGTTGCGAAGGACGCTACAGCACATTCTGTGCGACTGTCCGGGATATAAGTTCAGAGACGTTCCTGGCCTCCGTTTTACAACACTTTGACCATACACCAACATTTGTTGAGACCATTCTTACATGTCGCGGACAGAACATGGCAGCTGAAGGCGACGAAGGCACTACTTAGGTTTTTAAAAGCAGCGGATTTCGACAACCGGAATGACAGTGATATCGCGTACTACACAAGAGTAACGGATTGTGACTGACTGGTGTGTGCTAGTTATTTTCTGCTTTTCTGTCTATTTCCTCTGCATTTTTCAATCTCCCTCGTCCGTTCTCATTCGCTGGATAACCACCTGTCGCATCAACTGGCTAACCTCCCTGCCTCTTCTTCTTTATTCTTCTCTTCTTGGAAACTTAAAAACTGGTGACAATCGGCTATCTTCGCTCCATAACGAAGCGCGTATGTGATTGCCTATTTGGAAACCAATGTCGCTTCGATTTTAAATTAGTAGCCTAGAGTACTCGACAGTTGGGCGCAAGGGACCATGACCAATGGTCCCCTTCACAATCTTGTTTTCACATTCCGAAGCGCGGCTGTCCGAGAACCAGAGAAGTGAAACCCGGGCGAATGACAGAATTTGAAATTAGACCGAAACCAGCTTCTGTTAGACAGGAGGGTGACGCACTTAAGTGGGAATGAGCTATACCAGGGGTCTCAAGCGCGGCCCGCGTACCTTTCGCTAGTGGCCCGCGGCCTGCACATGACTGTCGTTTCCCCTATTTTTTATTATCTTATTAAACATGTTCATGAATAACACATACTGACTGGTCTAAAGCATTTCTTTTGGTGAGGCATCCAATGATTCGCGATGTAATATAATACTGCGGTCCACAAACTCTGTATAACTGGCGTCCAGATTTAGTCACTCTAGGGATCAATGTAGAGCACGTTTCTCGAACCCTGACGTAAATCCTCTTCAGAGAGGATCATTTAGGAGGTATGGGAACCCCATTCAAATGGCAACGTTCTGACAATAAGTTCAATCCCCCATTTCCAACCTTCTTCACTGCCCGGCCCTTGCGGTGGAACCTTTCGTGACTGTAGCCCGCCAGTTTGAGACCCTGAGCTATACTTTCTGTTCAGTGCGCAAATTTCCTGCCTGATTCTCATTCGCCCTCCGTTTAATGCTCTGCGCCGTACTCACCTTGACTTTGTCCTCGTCATCATTCGTACGTTGCACATCTTTTCATGCACCCCTCTAAGTACCCTTCTCTCTGTGGCTTCACACTGTACACGGTGCCATCCGGAAATGCGAAGTACACGGCCCAGTGCATGAGCCAGCTTGTACGTACACAGGTGTGCACCTTTTTGCGCATTTCTTGACTTCGAAACAGCTTTCACAAGTGGAGAAAATGCAAGGTCACCTCGCACTCGTCTCCTCCCATTATTGAGTCGCACGCAGGGCATTGGCGCTGTGTAGGTATATCTGCAAAGGTGTAAAACACAAAGGTTGCAACTTACTGTTCCGATGGTCGTCTTGAGATGTTGACGGCTAATTCTCAAATAATGCCTAACATCTTTAACATGCCCTACGATGAAGGCATACTTGGCTAGAAAAGGTTTTTGAGCGCTACTCGCTTTGGATCTACAATGCGATCAGAATTAAGTGGAGTCAACTTTGGAAGAGACTTTCAAATTTGGCTGTACAGCGTGAGTGATCACAACTAAGACTATAAAATTTGTAAGGCATTTTAAAGGTAGACGGGTTGCGTTGGAGCTCAGAAGTAGTTTTAAATAGCGTTGAGTGTTTTATTTTTGTATTTTTTTACAGGTTTACATTTTTTTACATATTCTACTACCTGCAAAGCAGATAGTAGATTATGGAAACTTGCACAAAGTTAGCTACCAGGGCTTTACAGAAGCGCAACTATAATTCTGAGTGTACAACACAGAAACTAGATTTGTTAGGTTTTTACGTCTGTGGAAGTATGAAAGTTGCCACATATGATGTATACTAAAACACAAATACACCTAGGCTACTGATTCTAGTTTCAGTTATGTGAATGGTAATCATTACTTCACACGTGAAAATTTTTGTTTTTGCTCATGCCTCATAGTTTCCAAGACAAAGGTACAGCAACATCCAAAAGTGGTTTTCGAGAAAAATGCACAGATGCGTAATCGTGCGCCAGCATTCCTGCAACGTGTCGAAGTAAAAGGACCGAAAAATATTTTTTTAACCGTGAGTTCCCAAGTGTGAGGAATTTTCAGATAAGAAAATTCTTTAAAACGATTCAAGATCCCAAATCAAATTTTTTTACCAAAGAAAGGTGTGCCACACCCACGGAGAAAGAATAGCAGGAGGGAAACTCGGCTGCTTTTCGCGCCGCGATAGTGTCACGCCGGAGAGCGGCGACGAACGTCGTGACAGCGCCACCTACAGAACCGCGGCCGAACTGCTCCGCCGGAGCGGCAGACGCGGAAGGCGTTCAGCCCGCTCTTGTCGTCTGCTTGCGCGCCGCTGCTCGTGCTTGAGCGCCGCCCTAGCTTAGGTAACTACTGAAATACAACGCCCGTCGGTACACGAGACGCAAATGTTACGGCGTTTTTTCGCTAAGCTGGCTGGAGCGCCGTGGCAGAGATAACAACCGACCGCGACAATTTCACGAAGCTGTCCACAATTTTTAGAGCGGTTCGTTTAATTTTCTCACCTTCGCATGCTTTAGCAAACATATATGTGTGTGAAACTGGCGCGAAATATACGCTAATGAAGAAAAAAACGTGAGTAACGGAGTTTCTTGCTACAAGAAAGCAATAAAAAGCTGCGAGCCACACTTAATTCTCACGGAGCTTACCTGCAAGTTTAAATCAGTTTGGAGGTTGTTACTATGTTTACCGACGACTTCTGACTCGTAACAAGCACTCTTCACCTTCGCTCGTTTAGCGCTGCTTTATCGGTAATTTCAGAGATCTCCCGGCCGGTTCTTGTTTCTTTGTTGGGCACAATCAGGTGAAACCTCCTAAAAAATATCAAGTGCCACTTTGAACGAGCCACTTCGTCTAGCCGAGGATACCTGAGCAACCGAGCTCAGCGTAGTATTACCCTGCTGACCATTCTGCTTAGAAGTTCTTTTCGTCGACGTAGTCGCTTGTTGTCAGTTCTCGATCCTCCCTTCCACCTCTCGGCCATTCTTGCGCGCGTTCATGGTCAGATGGAGCGTTCGAAGTTCGAACGTTTTCCGCGCAGGACTGGTATACTTATTGAAAGTTCGGGACGAACCATATGCGCCTCATTGTTGATTATTAGCAAATGCTTCAATGCTAACACTTACATCGTAGAGTAGCAGCCCAGAACTGGCGTACTTACGAAGTATTGATTCTCACTGCTCGAAGCGAGCGGCAGTCGTTGCTCTGCTGGTCCGTCGGTTCACGTGTGCCCAAACGTGCTCCGGAAATGTACGTTTTCTTTCTGCGCGCAATAGCTCTGAATCGCAGTTATCGACGTTATTTTATGGTGCATGCTAATCAGATAGAAGAAATACTCGCCTTCTATTATATCGAAGAACTTGCGTGGTTTATGTCGAAGAATCTGCGTGATTTTCGGCACGCGCCCGACTACGAATGCAGATCGTCTGCTTTTCGAAGTTTCCCAGTTTCTTTCTTTCGTTGTGGCCTGAAAAGCATCTGATCTAAAATAGAAATAATAAGACATATTGCCAGTGAGGTGCTCTACACGCGCCTTATTTCCTTGCGGCAAACCACGCTGACGATAACTGTTATGGCTGCATCCGGTAGCGTAGTGCAGTCGGCCAATCGCAGATGTAGCAGACGACACCCGGGCGCCGTCGGAGACCGCGGGCGCGCGCGCTCTCCTACCGCGGGGGAAAACACGTAGTTCCTTGCGTCACCACACGGCGCGCTGCGCGCACGTTCGCCACTAGTTCGCCAACCTCCTCTCTCATGGTGACGGTATCGCGGCGCACGCTCGCGCTGGCGCCGGCCCGGAGTTTTTCCTCCTGTCTTTCTTTCTCCGTGGCCACACCTTAACTGTGAATCATGTGAACCCTTGACAGAATAGCAACTTGAACACTTCAACATTTCTGAACATATCTTGTGAGTCGAACTATTTCACACAAGTGTTTAAGAGCGGTAGTACTTCACAAGTCCAATAAAGCGCCATTGAAAAGTCGACTGTGAAATGTCCTCCACATAGCGAGAGGAGGCATATTTGCCATGTTCGTTTCACAATTAAGGTCACTGCTTTTGAGGTTATGGCATCCTTTACTCTTGACTAGGGTGAACACCTACGATTAGATGTGCCGTAATTGAAAACATGAATTCTGAACACCCCTTTATTTAATATGTCTCACACGAGCGTTTGGCAGCCACGTTACCTCTCAAAGATTCTGTAAGTACCTTTCTATGATTGTGTCTAGTTTTGGACTTCAGTCGAATAAAATTAATGGGCAAATGAGGTTTGACTTTGATTGTTAAAGCACCTGTTATGGTGCACAAGCATTATGGATATGCTATACGATCCAGCCGCAAGGTCTTAAATAATAAGAGTAAAAGCTGCATTGTTATCAAGCTGAATTCAAAAGCCAGTTCTGCTACACACGCGGTGAAGATTGCGTAAAGAAATAGTGCATCAATATCCGGAATAGGACTGTGGTGCAAAGGTTGTGTTCGTAGTACACTTCGCCAATATAACTCTGTTTGCATTACAATCGGGCTAAGTGATTGGGCTATTTATGACTGTTGACGGTTCCGCTCATTTCCTCATTGTGCTTCCTTTCTAAGAAACAAATCACGTGTGAGGTTGTGCGCGCAATTCTGATTCAGCATAATAACTTCAAGAAAGCATTCTCTGTGACGAGATGTCCTATTCGCTAAATAATGGCTTACACCTTATCAAGCTTATTAGAGGAGTCCTATTGTTGCAACCACTAGGATAACAAAGCCAGACGGATTGTTCGCTGGCTGGCTTACATGGGAAGTTTTATTTTTGTTACTGGCTTCTTGCTGCCCATGGATGAACGAGTCTTTGCTTTAACATATCATTGCGTGGTGAAAATGTCCAATCGTACGAGGCGCCCACACCATGTCAATTACGAAACGAGAGGGTTTTCAAAGACCCGCCCATTACAAACCTTTCAGGCAGAGTATGTCGCCATCATCAACTGCAAAAGCATGAACAAAGGGCGCACGCGCGTTGTGCTCGTATTGCCTTGTGGACTAGTGCATTCATTAGTGCCTCGCAAATGAATTACGGCGTAGTGGGCACTTCTCAACTGCACTTGCAGTAAGCATTCTATGAGAGTTTTAAACGACCATGTTACGCGGATGGACGCCACTTTCCTCCCGACACGGTTGAGGCGCCCACTGGGCGCGCGAAGCGTGGCAAGCGAATAACCCCCCGGCACTGAGAAAAGTTATGGGGGGGGGGGAGCCCCCGCCACTTTTGAGAGTGGTTAATGTCGGCTGCACAGTGGGAAATCAAGTAAGGTGAAGTTTTGCTTCAACACAGCAATCACGTAATTATACAGTGAAAATTGTCCAACGCTTCTGCTGTGAAGATCGTCCCTCACGGCCTGTGATGCAATCCGCCTATGCGGCGCTTTCGCACCTGGCGCTCCAGCATTGCAGGGAGGTTATCGCTGAGCAGGGACTCTATAACGTTGGAACACTCTGCCCCGCTTTCATTTTGAGCTGCCTGGCCTGAGGTGTATATCATCGATGTCGCAAATACGGGCAGAAAACAGTGAACGTTTTACGGACCGATTACACGCTCCTGCTTTTTGAAGAAATTCATTTTCTTTCATCGAAAAGGAATAGCATCACCGCTGCTCTATATCCAAGCTGTTGCGAGTCAGTGAGTGTGCAGAAGCGTTGAAAATTTAGTCAGGTCGAAATGGGAGACCTAAAAAAACTTTCCGCTATATATATAGTCTCCGATTAACCAACTTGGCCTTGCTTATCATATTGCCACGCGTGTTAAGTGGTTTCACATTATGTGTTCGGGTTACACCCACAAAGACTGTTAGCAATGCTCGGCGCAGACCGCGCCGCAATGCTTGAGAAGCTTCGGGATTGCCGGAGGTCATTCTGTTAAGATTAAGTGCAGGACGCGAATAGTGCTGTTTATTTGAGTGCTTACGCGACTATCAGCAATAGGGCTGCAATGTTCCACCGCTTGTAAAAATACCCACGCACCTCACCGCAGATCAAATATTCGCCGCTATCAGTGTACAGCATGTATCGGTTGTAGTTTGACTTCTCGTTCAGCGAGCAGAAGTTCGCCCAAATAAAAATGTGGCTTGAACCAGTGACTGCTGCCTTCAACATCACGACCACGTGACAATATGGTAGCTTGCAGGGATCGCGTCATCTTGCAATAAATCGATCAATGGAGCCGTGGGCTCTAGCACGATCTGAAGGCCAGCTTTCAATCTTGCGCCGAAACTTGATATACCAGCAGGGCCTTGCCCACGAATTTTTTTCGTGGGGAGGGGAGGCGGGGTTGGCAACTGGTGAAGGCGGGTAAATATTTTAGTATCACGCGGCAAGATACATACAGAAATTTCGGGAGGGGGGAGGGCATAACTTCCTCAGCTCCCCCTCCCCCCTAGTTACGGCCCTATCTACCAGGCCAGGGAAATGGTCAAGGTTTCCTGGACTAGGGAGACTGAATAGACAACCGGGATAGTTTACGTTGATTCGTCTTGAAATAATTTGTGCAGCGCAAATTACAACTCCGACAGCTAAGAAGCATCGATGCGGAGCGCTGTTTATTCACTCTCCCTCTTTCTCAGGAAGGCGATTTCTTGGCAGATTAAACATTTTCGACGAATGGCGAGGTATTGCCAAAAATTGGCCGTATTGAAACTAGTTTATTTTCTTATTTTTACGTAGTTGCGAATAAGCGGTTATTATGTGATGGGTCATTTTCGCGCTATTACTTGCATCCCAAATTGTAACATCTGTGGTTTTTCTTCGCAAAACCAGGATAGGACTGAAGGATGCCGTAGTGAAGGCCTGCGGAAATTTCGACCATCTGGTGTTCTTTAATATGCACTGACATCGCACAGTACACGGGCCTCTATATCGCCTCCATCGAAATATGACCGCCGCAACCGGGATCGAACCCGCGACCCTCGGGTTAGCAGGGGAGCACCGTAACGGCTACACCGCCGCGGCGGACATTTGTTGCATCGTCTTACGAGCCTGCTGTGTTCATGACCCAGAAAATTCCGGCGAGTCATAAGCAGCTCTCGACGAATGCGGAAGGAGTCAATGCAGTGTGCTTTAACGCCATAATCACCCACATTTTTAAAAGAAATTTGTGCTTACACCGTTTGCGCAGGTGTATTTACTTGGAGGCGCCGAAGGGGCGTCCAAGCACTGTTGCAAATACAAATACGATAAGTATAAAGAATGTACTGCGCCTCTAATTCCACAAAATCTTAATTTTTCAAAGAAAAGTTCTGGTTGACAAGTTAACAATATTAGTAATGTAATATTAGTGTGGCGAAGCCTTGGCACTGTTTAATGGGTTGCGCTCTCCAGCAGCTTCTAGTGGGTCGTCCTCTTCTGAACGCCGCTCGCGCTCTGAGTCCGTGCTTTTGCCTTGGCTGTCGCCATTGCGCACCGTCGCTAAGTGCCGTCCAATAAACACCTTAACAATAGTAATATTATTACCATCGCGCCAGAAACATTACGACTGAGAGCAAACAAGGAAAATATAATATACGAAAAACCAAAATATGTTCTAAGAAAGTGTAGTACCAATTAGGGAAAAGTAACGGTGCGCTCATTGATACGTGCATTCAAACGCATTATTAGGAGCCCTTTTAGACATTACCGAGATTTTATTGAAGTATACTCATCTCTACTACTGAGAAGGCCCCATCGATGTGATGGTACTCATGCATAAAGTTGTGAGGTTAATGTACAAAAGGTTGGCTTGTATTACTGTTACATGCACAACACGCGCATGCATGGTTGTCGCAGTCTATGCTACGCAAAACTGACTATTTTTTCTATTATTGGTATTAAACACGGTAAGCAAACTGTCTCTCTGCATAATTACAGCGAGGGTCAGGTAAGTTAAGGCTTTGCTATGTGAAAGTTTATATATTCTTTCTTTTTATTGTTATTTACTTCCTTCTCTTCTTTAGTGTGTCAATCCAATTCCTGATTCCTACACACAGTAGCATGTAAGCGGTCTACAGGCGCCGGCAAAAATCTCTGTTTTTCTAATAAAGAGGTTCTGTCTCTCTGCATACGAAAAATCCCATCGAATTGAGTGCGAATCAAGTAAGCTTCTCTGTCTCCAAACATATATACATTTGTTTATTTATTTATTTTTATTTGTATATATGTATTGTCAAGGAGTCGTGACGTCGACGAAGGCAGCAGTGGGCGTGTCCAAGTTGAAACCTTATTTGGCCGCACTTGCGGCCGGGGAACGGAAATTCAAACTACAGCAAATACACACTGTGCACTGATAGCGGCGAACAGAGCGTTGGCCGCCGATAAAACTCATCATGGCTGAGACGCGCCGTCTTTTATACATCACGCATCGAACCTTCCAGCCTTATCACTGGTGGTCGCGATAGCTCTGGAATAATCTTGACTATTCGAGTCATGTGCGCAATTTTAACGAAATGATCTATAATAATCGCGAAGCTTCTCAAACATTCCGGCGCGGTCTCCGTCGAGCGTTGCTAACCGTCCTTGCGGTCAACCCGAATACACTAAATAAAACAAGAAGTGGGCGTGGCAATGCCCCCCTCTGAAAAAGAATCGTTCTGATGCCCAAAACAGCACATGGAAGTTCAAATGCATGTAACTCGAAAGAACACAATACTGCCGTGCTGAATGCGTAGGCCACGTACGGAAAAATGGCATCCCACGTCTTGTGATCGACGTCGACGTACATGACCAGCATGTCGGCGGTGATCTTGTTTAGATGCTCGGTTAGGACATCGTTCCGAGTGTGGTATTCGGTTATCCGGCGGTATCTTGTCTCGCTGTATCTGAAGATCGCCTAAGTTAGCTCCGCAGTAAAGACTGTACTTCTGTCCGTGATGAGGACTTGTCGGGCGCCATGACGCAGGATGATGTCTTCAACGAAGAGCTTCGTTACCTCGGTGGCACTGCCTCTAGGTAAGGGCCTTGTTTCGAGGTAACGGGTGAGGGAGTCGTAGCGATGACGATTCATTTATTTCCGCAAGTCAACGAAGGAACAGTCCCAGTAGTCCATACATAGTTGCTGGAATGGTCGGCGAGGTAGCTTGATCGGATGAAGAAAGCCTGCTGGTGTTGTCGGCGGTGTCTTGCGTCTCTGGCCGTCCCTGCATGTCCTTAGGTAGCGAGCGACATCGGCGGCAAGGCACGGCCAGTAGTACTTTTCATGTATTCTTGCGAGCGTGCGGAAAGACCTAGGTGTCCAGCTTCGGGTCATCGTTTAGGGCCTGGAGGAATTCTGGTCTCACTTCTGAAGGCACCAGCATAAGATAGTCGGTTCGAAGGTGCGAGAAGTTCTTCAGGAGAACGCCGTTTCGCAAAAAACGACACCAGTCCTCGCTTGAATACTTTCGGAACAACGGCGGTCCTACCCTCAAGGTATTCCACAAGGCCCCTGTTCTGGGTCCGCTCGCTATCGTTCGGCGAAGTCGTCGGCACTATGTTTCCCAAGAAGCAGTCATCATCCTGGTCGTCCTGCGGCGATGGGTCGACGGGGACGCGAGACAGGCAGTCAGCGCCGGAGTGTTTTCTCTCGGACATGTAAAGGACGGTAATGCCGAATTCTTGAAGTCGTAGGCTTCGCCGTGCGAGGCCACTTGAAGGGTCCTTTAAGTTAGCTAGCCAACACAAGGCGTGGTGGTCGCTCCCAACTTTGAAGGGCCGCGCCGTAGAGGTAGGAGCGAAACTTCCATGTGCCCAGATGATGCCCAGACAGTCATTTTCTGTTGTGGAATAGTTGCTTTGCGTTTGATAACGACCGGCTAACATACCTGATGGCTCTATCAGCCCGTTAGTCTACTGCACAAGGACGCGCCGAATCCTACGCTGGTTGCGTCGGTGTGGATTTCCGTGTCGGCGCATTCGAGGAAATGCGCTAGTATCGAAGGCATCTAAAGGCGTCGTTTCAGCTCTTGAAATGCTTCGATTTGCGCCGTTTGCCACATGAATGGCACGACGGTCTTCGTGAGGGGCGTTAGTGGCTCGGCGCTTCGTGAAAATTTTTTGACGAAGGTCTGTAGTAGCGCACAATCTAGAAATCGGCGTGCGGCCTTCTTGTCCGTGTGTGGCGGGAAGGCAGCGATTGTAGCTGTTTTCCGCGCGTCTGGCAGAACACCATCTCTGATCACGTGACCCAAAAACAAGCGCTCTCCGTACGCGAAGTGGTACTTTTCATGCTTCAAGGTGTGTCTGGAGGTCATGATTGCTTGAAGTACAGCTTCAAGGCGCGGGCGGTGTTCGTCGAAGTTCGAGGAAAACACAATGACGTCGTCCAAGTATACCAGGCTCGTCTGCCACTTCCAGGCGGCCTATACTATATCCATAACGCGTGGAAAAGTCGCACGTGCCGAGCAACTACCAAAGGGCAGGACCTTGAATTCGAACAGGCCGTCTGGGGTTATAAAGGCAGTCGCTTCTCGTTCTCTGTCCCGACTTCTATTTACCAGTAGCCGGTTTGACGTTCATCGACAGAAAGTACTGCACGTTGTGGAGTCGATCTAGGGTGTCGTCTTTTTGTGAGAGAGGGTACACGTCCTTCTTCGTGACCTTGTTCAGGCGACGATAGTCGACGCAAAAACGTAGGGTTCTATCCTTATTCCTCACTAAACCACAGGTGACGCCCACGGACTCTTCGGCGGCTGGATGATGCCGTCGCGCAGCATTTGTCGATCTGTTCCTTAACGGTCTCGCGTTCTCGCGTCGAAACTCGGTGCGGTCTCTAACGAATTGGTCGGGCAGTTGGTTCTGTTATTATGTTCTTTCGCGACTGGGGTCTGTCGAATTCTTGACCACGAGAAACTGTCCTTGAAATGCAGGAGCAGGGCTTTAGGCCGGTCTTCCTTGTGTTTCAGGAGGCTCTGGCTGACGTCGAAATCTGGTTGGAGAACTGGATCCGTCGAAGCAGGTTCGGCAGCATCGAAGAGGGCGAAAGCATTGCTGGCGTGCACGAATTCGTGGACCTAGGCGACCGTGGTACTGGTCAGGTGCCTATATTCGTGGCTGAAATTTTTCACCATTAACTTTGCTTTGCCATAATGCAGCTAGGCTATGCCTTTCGTGACGCAACTCTGACGCTTCGAAGCAGGTTCTAATCGCCTTCGATGACGCCATCAAGGTCTGCGGTTTCTTCAGTGCCGACAGAAGTGATGACGCTGGAGAGAGGCGGAATGGTGACGTGCTCTACTATCACAATCAATGTGGGGTTGTCAGGCATCGTGTGCGGCGGCAGCCCTTTTCTGAGGTTAGTGTTATTGACTCAGACCTCGGATCGATCACGGCATCATGATGACTTATAAAATCCATCCGAGTATCACATCCCTGGATTTTGGTCATCGGTCAACCGTGAATCTTCCGTGAATTCTGCCCAGTACATCGTCACCGACGTGAGATCGGGCGCGTTTATACTAAAGGTTCGATGAGTTATGACAACTTGCAGCTCACTTTAATTTTACATGTACGCTGTGAATTTTCATTGTTTAGAAAACCATTGCTTTAGAAAGCATCTGGCGTCTTTCGTTAAGCAGCTGGCGTCTTTTCGTTTTGCTTTAGAAACATCTGGCGTTCTTTCGTTTGCTTTTACAAAACATCTGGCTCTTTCGTTGGTTTATTTCATCATCAACGGCGTTTTGAACAAAATTTTTATTGTTTAATCACGCACAGGAGAAATCTCACCAGGCACTACCTTGGAGGTAAACAATGGCTGCTAATGGGAATGAGAGACAGAAGAAGTCGGCTTTTAGCTAACACTTACACTTCTACTTCTACTAACGTTTCCTACTGGAACATGCCAATGGCTGCTAATGGGGAATGAGAGACAGAAGAATTCGGCTTTTAGTTAACGCGCACGCTGCGAATTTTTTTGTTCAACAACGCACAGAAAATCTCCCACCGGCACCACCTTGTAGGTCAAGATCTGGTACTAGCGTTACGACTGGTTACGCACTACTACGACTACGAGGGACGAACGGGTGCCGCCTTAAGGAGCTTCGCCCCTAAAACTTTATTTACCTCCTACAGGACGCGGTTAGCGCGTAGCGGGCGTCTCCCACGTAGGACTCAGAGAGAATACCTGGCGGCCACTTCATGGGCCTGCTGGACCACCCATTGCTGGTCGGCGAGCCTCCGAGAAACGGCTCCCACTTGTCTTAAATAGAGCCAGGATGAGCGTTTCGACATTCTGAGAGCACGTGTGTGAGTGTCGCCGTGTGTGCGCACGAGGAGCACATGTCGCTGGGGTACGCGACGGGTAGAAACGTGAAGCTTGTTAAGGTTTGGGTACGTGTGCAATTGCCGTAAGAGTGGGTTAAGCACCTGTGGCCTTTTGGGTTTCGGATGCGGGGGCGGAAAAATGCGGCGTCCAAGGTAAAAGTATCCCTGGAGCAATGTTGTAATTTATAGGAGCGGCAGCTGCGCGCGCGCCGACCGTAGAAGAAAACGATGAACCATAGCGCGCTCGCAGCTCGCATTCAGCAGTTGCGGCCGGGCATCGGCAGAGTAAAGATGGCTTGGGTCTGTCTCGGCCTCTTCCCTGAGGGGTTCAGGGCTAGCCGCAGCCCAAGACCCTACATCTGGCGGCCAACGGGAAGGACCCCGGCCCGAGATGGCCTGCACGATGTTCACACGACGGATGCTACCAGCTCCTGACTTCGGCCCCCTGGACGGCGACATCGCGTTCGAAGATCTGGACGCTGAGACGGGCTTTCCTGGATATGGCCCTCTACGGGTCCTACAGCCTGCTCCTGCTACAACAGCCGGTCCAGACCCTCACGGGCCTTTATCTCCCTGGGATAATGACCACCGACGAGCAGCGGCGTGTCATATAGCCCTGAGCAGCTCTGTTCTTATTTCAGCGTCCCGCTGCCCGCTCAGGCCATGGAAGGCATGGCGAGCTCGTCTCAAGGAACTCGGCCACAAGGACAGCAGCGACCCAGACAGTGGCCTCGTCGACGGCCGCCAACGAGGATGGGTCAGCTGACAGCATATAGAAGAAAAACGAGGACAAGGTGAACAGCGACGATGATACAGGCAAGGCATGGCAAGCAGATTCCGAGGATGCCAACGCCGATCACAAGAAGGAACCGGAGGTCAACAACACGGAAAAAGGAGCCGATCACAGACAGTGGCAGCAAGGCAACTGCCACGACGTCTGCTGACCACAGTGAATGCGGAATCCCCAGTTGCCACGGAAAACGCCGGACCTTGGTGACATGGTGGGCGAACCGTGCAGGCGTGTCCTCGTGTATGCCACGTGCTGTTCGCCTTGGCCAAGGTAGCCAGGACAGTTGCCGGGCTACCGGCACTAATACCCATGTCCTTCCCCCCCGCTTTTCCCGAGGGGAGGGACCAGTGTAGGAGAGGCGCCTGCGATCGTGCCGACCGTAGAAGAAACGATGAACGATGGCGCGGTCGCAGCTCGCACTGAGTAGATGCGGCCGGGCATCGGAGGAGTAAAGATGGCTGCTGGTCTGCCGCAGTGTTTTCCCAGAGGGGTTCCGGGCTACTCGCAGCCCAAAACCTACACATTTTACAAAGCTCGCAGGATAAGTCCGGTTATTGATTGGGACCTTGCGGTGCAGACTCAAGTTGGCGTAACTACATGGCGTCCAGAGGTCCGGATTTCGGGGCCTTGCCAAGCCGTCTTAGCTTTCTTCAACTTTGTGCCAAACGGTCAACTGACGTCGGTATAGTCGCTCCAGTGTCAACGAGAACGGTGATGTGGTGGCCATCTTCAAGGGCGAAGTAAACTGGCGTAGCTCCCCGTCAGAGTCCCATTTGTTGAACATGAAGACCCGGTCGTATGCCTCTAGTCAGCTTTCTGGATCCTCGCATGGTGATCCGCGGAATGTCGGCGGCTCCCTCGGTTGGTGTATGACGACCGTTGTAGGCGCCACAGTGGCTGTCATTGTCGATGTTGCCTTTTTCGTTGTGATCCTGGTGCAAGACCTTGCTGCTTGCGGCTGGCTCGTGGTCAGGGTTGGCGTCCATGTTCCTATGACGGCGTGGACTTGGCTTACGGCTGGATGGGGGCATTCGGTACATGGACCGGGAATTACCTCCAGCAGATTTCACGGGGTCGTGGCGTCTACGAAGGCAGCAGTCGGCTGGTCCAAGATGAAACTTTTAGTTGGCCGAAGATGTGGCCAGGAAAGAGCGAGCCAAACTACGGCAAAACACACTACACTGATAGTAGGACAGGAGATGATTTTTAGGGCTCGTTTATCTTTGTTAGACACAATATTAATGATAACTAACTGACAATAACGCCAAGGAAAGTATAGGGGGTGTTACCTGTAGTATTTAGTATATAAATGTGAAGAAAGTAAAGTGGACGAAAAGATGACTTGCCGCCGGCAGGGACCGAACCTGCGACCTTCGAATAACGCGTCCGATGCTCTACCACTGATCTACGGCGGCGGTCATCCTGCCGTCCACTTTGTGGGTATATATGTTGATTGAAACCTAGGAATGTTAGTCAGCGCCAATCGCAGCCATGGCGGCGAGTGTGGAACACTCTTTTTTTTTTGCCTGTTGGCGTCACGTAGCACGTGATCTTTTTTACGAGCTCGCAGCTGACGATAATCCCTCGCATACTACCTAAACGCATTAAGTCTGCCAGGACAAGACCCTCGCTATGAATGAAGGAAGGAGATGATTTTAAGGGCTCGTTTATCTTTGTTAGACACAATATTAATGAGAACTAACAGACAATAACGCCAAGGAAAGTATAGGGGGTGTTACCTGTAGTATTTAGAATTAAATGTGAAGAAAGTAAAGTGGACGAAAAGATGACTTGCCGTCGGCAGGGACCGAACCTGCGAGATTCGAATAACGCGTCCGATGCTCTACCGCTGAGCTACGGCGGCGGTCATCCTCCCGTCCACTTTGTGGGGTATATGTTGATTTAAACCTAGGAGTGTTAGTCAGCGCCAATCGCAGCCATGGCGGCGAGTGTGGAACACAACACTCGTTTTTTTGCCTGTTGGCGTCACGTAGCACGTGATCTTCTTTTTGTTACGAGCTGGCAGCTGACCAATAATCCCTCGCATACTACCTAAGGCATTAGTGTGATCTTCTTTTTGTTACGAGCTGGCAGCTGACCAATAATCCTCTCGCATACTACCTAAAGGCATTAAGTCTGCCAGACAAGACCCTGAGCGCTGAATAAGAACGGCGCCGATGCCGACGCCACTTGCGTCTGTGTGAATCTCTGTCGGAGACGAAGGGTCGAAGTGCCGAAGGATTGGTTGTGAAGTTAACAGAAACTTCAGCTGGCGAAAAGCGGTATCACAGTCAGGGGTCCACTGAAAACGGAGTGTTCTTGCGTAGAAATTCGTGAGGGGGTGACAGATATCCGAGAAGCCGGGTATGAACAGCCGAAAATATGAGCAGAGCTCGATGAAGCTACGAAGCTGTTTCAGAGATTTAGGAGGTTCGAATGATGCCAAACGGCTTCTGTCTTCTGTGGGTCAGGTCTAATGCCATCTTTATCGACGAGATGTCCTAACACTAAAGTTTGACGCTCAGCAAAATGGCCTTCTTTGAATTCAACACAAGCCCACCTTTTCAATACAGTCGAGCACAATATGCAGACGAGTATTATGCTCCTGAAATGTGCGTTCAAAAATTACTACGTCATCAAGGTAGCACATACAAATCTGCCATTTCAAGCCCGCAGAATAGTGTCCATGAATCTTTCGAATGTCGCCGGCGCATTACACAATCCGAACGGCATCACGTTGAATTCGTACAGCCCGTCTGGGGTAACGAATGCCGTTTTTTCCTTGTCAGCTGCGTGCTTGGAATTTGCCAATAACCGGACCTTAAATCAACAGAGGAAAAATAGGAAGCAGAATGTAAACAGTCTATGGCGTCAACAATACACGGCAGCGGATTGACATCTTTTTTGGTACGGAATTCAGTCGGCGATAGTCTGCGCAGAATCTCCACGTACCATCTTCTTCACAAGAATGACTGGTGCGGCCCAGGGACTCGCCGATTCTTGAATTACTAACTTCGTTAGCATCTCTTGCCTTGCTCGTTGATAATCTCGCGCTCTGATGGTGCCACTCTGTAAGGCTTCTGCTGTATGGGATGCGCGGACGCGGTGTTGATTCGATGACGTATTCGAGACGATGGAATTGAGGGCATTTGGCTGCGTTTTGAGAAGTCGAAACACACTTTAGAGTGCTTGGAGAACGTTAAGGAGGTGTGACGTTCGCTTTGGCTAAGTGACTTCCTGATCATTTGTAGCAGTTTTAAATCATCTGACCGTTGAGAAGCTACATGTCCGTTCTCGCCTGCAGCATCGAGAAGAGCCACCAGCGTCGTAGATGATTCGGGGTTGAATGCAGCAAGTGTCATGCCACCAGCAACACTGCAGGCTCCATTGAATTGTTGATTGCCCACACACTTGTGCGTCCGTTAACTACAGACACCACGCAATGGGGGACTAAAATGTTCTTTTTCACACAGGCCCAAGGAATCGTTCGAGTGTGGCGTCGAACGTGGCGAGGTCGTTACTAGAACAAGTCACACCACGTAATGTCACTCCACGACTCAAACAAAACATCACCTTAGGCCCAAGACGGTTCTTGAAATTAGCACTCATTACACAAATAGTCGCACCCGTACTCACAAGTGCCATGGTAGGGACACCATCAACAAGTACGTGTACTTGTTCTTGAGCATAAACAATGACGGAGGTATGTCTGTCGATAGTGCCTGGTATCCTGCCACCCGCCCCCATTGGCCGCACCTGCTAGTTTTCCGGCGGCGGTGATTGCGTGCGACGCCGCGGCGATGGGGATCGTGGAGCACGTGGAGCTGGCGGCGGAGTCAAGCTTCGATCAGAGGCCGGCGACGGGTAGCGTAAACTGGCAGATGTGCGTGGTGGCCGTGGCGTAGAGCACGTGTGGTCAAAAGGCTGGGTGTCCATGGGCAATGGCTCTCGCTGGTATGAAGGGCGGTAGTTGCAGAAACGTGAGATGTGACCCGGAACACCACATCGGTAGCACACCGGAAGAGGTCAGGACACACGCGGCTGCTCAGAGTAGCCAGCCCTATGAGAAGGCGTAGGTTGGGAATTTCGCTCTTCACGGGAACCGTAGCCAGCCGAAATTCGCTGAGGGAAACGAGGTGAGCGCAAACGTCGTTCGTCATTCGAGGGTGGCCGATACGAGAACCCAGATCGCCGTGTGCCTCTGTATTCGTCGGAATCTGCCGAATTAACTGATGGTTGCCATGGAGCCAGAGTAGCCGGAGTTCGTGCGCGTTCTGCGTCTCTTGCATAGCTGTCCTGGAAGTCGCTTGGTCATGAGAGATTCGCTGACACCGAAACAGTTCTTCTCTCACAATCTGCCGCATTGTCGATGCCAGGTCATTGGGCGTCATTGTGTCGACACTAGCCACCGTCGGGACGTTAGAGAGACGGCCAAATTTTGGCGCTATCCGTCGCATCTTTAGCGTTTCAAATGTGCGACAATGCTGCGTCACGTCGGACACGGAGTCAGGCTCTCTTTTCCGATCAGGAAATTGTACACATCTTCCGCTATCCCCTTCAGAACGTGTCCAACCTTATCTTCTTCAGTCATCCTGGCATCCACTATGTTACACAGCTTCAAAATTTCTTCAATGTACGTGGTACACGTCTCACCTGGAAGCTCTGCCCTCTGAGCCAATGTCTGCTCCGCCCGCTTCTTCTTCGCGTGGAATCACCGAAACACTTCTGTACTTCCTCAACAAAACGATCCCAAGATGTGAACATGTCTTCGTGGTTCTCATACCACATGAGAGCTGTGTTAGTCAGTGAAAATACAACATGACTGAGCTGCTCTGACGAATCCCGGCCGTTGCTTCTGCTCACCCTCTTGTATTTCTTCAGCCACTCGTCCACGTCTTCTCCAGAGGTCCCGCCAAAGTTCGGCGGAACTCGATAGTAAGGCAAGGAACCTATCGCTGTCGCCCTCGAAGCACCAGCGCTCTGGTCGTGAGACATCTCGATCGGCGATGGGGGAGTCCGGCAAACGGCGGCTGCGGCGAAGTCCAGGTAGTAGTGCTTCCGTCGTGGGGTTCGTCGTACCCCGCACCTCCACCCATCTGTTACGTGCACAAGAGATGTTTAAGGGGTATTTAATGAACACCGAGGCACAAAAGACCGTGGTGATCGGAGGAGCAACGTCGTCGTCGTCTTCCTCTTCTCCAGCTGCTCTCGATTCCCTGGCAGTGACACTTCGTAACAATATATATATTGCCACGTGGGCTATGCAGTTCGTCACTGCAGGCGCGCTACCTTTATCATTTGTTGAACCTGTTCCTTTCGTTGCACGCGTAGTACTATGCGCGCAGTGTGTCGGAGTTTAACGACGTTACTGCTTCATTTTTGTGTCACTTGACGTACTGATAAGATACGTCACACATGGTCTACGCCTTGTTTTAAAAGAGCGCGCAGCACCGAGGTGCAGTGTTCTTTTACGCCTACCAACAGCCGTGCCTGTCGACGTTACTGCCGAGTAATTCGAACACATGCTCGACCAATAAAGTGGTTGCCCCCCAGACTGTTTTCGGGTTCCTACCGCACTAGTCGCAAGACTACGTGACATCTGGTGGAAGTGCTGACGTCCCATGCCCAAGTCGCGCCGTAGAAGCCGGAGCACCAGCCCCCTTCGTGCGCTTGCAGTCGAGGTTGCTACAAGCCTGCGAGCAAGCCGCCGATTGCAAAACTGGCCTCCGGAGTTCGGCCCTCTTGCAATCAAGATGACAACGAATAAGGCAGAAGCTAGCATCACCGGCCCAACCACGACACCGATAGTCCTCCAGCCAAGAGAGCCGCCAAAGTTCCGTGGCTCACCATGGGAAGACGCCCAAGAATGGCTAGACAAGTTCGAAAGGGTAGCTAGCCTCAACAAGTGGGACGACGACAGTAAGCTTCGGCACGTCTTTTTTGCGTTGGAGGACTCCGCGAGGGTGTGGCTTGAAAACCGTGAAGCATCGCTATCTTCTTGTCAGCTGTTGAACAGAGCCCTCTGGAATCATTCCCTAGCGAAAACTGCAAGGAACGCGCTAAGCTACTGCTGCAAATGCGCACACAACAGCCTGGCGAATCCGTCCTAATGTACGTCGAAGAAATGCACAAACTGTTCGAAGAGCCGACCCAACGACGTCTGAAGACAAGAAGGTGCGCTTCTTGATGCGATGCGTAAAAGAAAACCTTCTTGCTGGGCTTTTACGCACCACCTCCACTACCGTTGAAGATCGCTGGAAATGCGTGCAAAAAATGTCGCTGCAAATGCGTGCAAGGCATTACGACCGCCTATCGACGGCAACAATGAAGCACTGCCGGAACTATCATCCCGCACGACGAAAGCCTCAGGGACATATCAGAGCTGTAATCCGGGAAGAATTGCGCATGCTGTTTCCCTCTTCGCAACCTCAGCTGGCGTCTCAGCAGCGTAATAAGAGAAGAAGTTCAGCACGCCCTCGGGACCCACGAACCGTGCGAAGCAATAGACGAACCACAACTGATGAATTATGCTGCCGCCGCTCGCCGTTCAGCACGGCCCTTTATCCCGCGCTAGAACAACCCTATGCCGCAACGTCGTCTTCCACCAACAGACATGACGAGCCGCCCGCCTCTCGTTCCTCGGAGCTCCCCGAGGAAGACCTATGTATGGCGCGCACCGGATCAGTGGCCACTGTTACCACTGCGGAGAAGCGGGACACATATACCGCCGTTGTCACTACAGACAAATGGGTCTGCGCGGCTTTTGCGCCACCGCGCCGTGCCCACAACGCGGGGAAAACCACGAGATATTGCGGAGTACCTCAGTGCCACTGAATGGAGGCCCCGGTATTCCTCCCGCTCACCGTCGCCTGCCCGCCAACATTCACCGGAACGGCAGTGACAGTTTTGGGCTGCACGTAGCCGGTCCCCAAGCCCGGGAAACTAAAGACTGCAGCCAATGGAGGTGTGGTTGCTGGGGGCCAAATTTCCGAACAACCTCCGCCGCAGACAGGGATGAAAATACACGTGCGACGACAAAGCGACGCTTCTCCGAGCCTAAGTCACGAACCGAGGGAAACTAGGATTGACGAATACACAGCGACGCGACGCATAAACAAGAGTACTACAAGACGCAGCCGCGACCAAACCCCACGTCGGAACTGTAACGCAAGATCAAGAACGGCAGACCTCAACGTACTTATCGATGGCCGCAACGTTAGTGCCCTAGTGGACACGGGCGCTGACTATTCCATCATTAGCGGGTACTTAGCCACTGAGCTAAGGAAAGTGAAGACGGAGTGGGATGGCGCACACATGCGCACAGCTGGTGGTCACCTTATTACGCCGAAAGGAAGGTGCACGGCGAGAGTCACAATTCATGACGACACCTATCCTGTCACCTTTGTAATACTTCAGCAGTGCTCTCGAGACGTGATACTCGGCATTGACTTCTAAAGGAACACGGCGCCGTCATCGATCTGAAGTCGCAGTCGATTACGCTTTCGACCGACCAAACGGTAAACCGGGACCACAGTGCTGAGTGCACCGCACCCTTAAGCGTGCTCGAAGAACACGTTAGCCTCCCGCCCTACGCAAGCTCGCTCGTCACCGTCGGCAACTACAGGTTAGAAGCAATGTATGGTATTGTTGAAGGAAAACCGGAGTTACTGCTTGACCATGGAATCTGTGTCGCTAGAGGTATCACTCACTTCAAAAGCGGCTACGCACAAACTTCACTGCGGAAAAGAGGCACCTCAACAAAGGCACGACTGTTGCTTTTATCAAAATTTTTTCCGAATCAGCGAAGCATTCAGCCTGATGGACTCGTCGACAGACCACGTGACCGAAGTACCAGAACCGGAGCCCATATTTAACGTCAACCACGAGCTGCCAGCGCACTAAAGCTGATTAACCTTCTGCGGCAACACAAAAACTGCTTTTCGTCGTCGTCGAAAATCAGACAGATGACAGTCGCCAAGCACCGCATTTTCACACACGAATTTACGCAGCCTGTTCGCCAGAGCCCTTATCGAGTCGCGACGCGAGACCGCGAGGCCATCACGAAGCAAGTTGAAGACATGCTACGTGATGACATCATCCAGCCATCGCAGAGCCCCTGGGCATCGCCCGTTGTGCTCGTCAGAAAAAGGACGGGACGCTGCGGTTCTGCGTGGATTATCGTCGATTGGACCGCGTTACAAAGAAGGACGTCTACCCGCTACCACGTGTCGACGACCCTTAGACCGTCTAAGTAATGCCAAATACTTCTCCTCAATGGAATTAAAGAGCGGTTATTGGCAAATTTAAATCGACGAACGGGACAGGGAAAACGGCTTTCGTCACGCCGGATGGCCTCTACGAGTTCAAAGTCATGCCATTCGGACTTTTTACCCGCACAAGCTACATTCCAGAGGGTTATGGACACAGTCCTGGTTGGCCTGAAGTGGCAAACGTGCCTCGTCTACCTTGACGACGTCGTTGTCTTTGCGGCAAACTTCGAGGAACACCTGAGCAGGATAGGGTTGTGCTCGAGGCAATCGAATCTTCCGGGCTGACCCTCAGACCGGACAAGTGTCAGTTTGCCTACCAAGAGCTGCTGTTCCTCGGCCATGTTGTCAGCAAAGATGGCGTAAGCCCGGGTCCACAGAAAACTTCAGCCATCGCCCGCTTTCCGCGGCCTAAGGACAAAAAAGCTGTCCGCCGGTTTTTGGGATTATGCGCCTATTACAGGCGCTTTCTGCCGAATTGCTCCAAAATTGTTGAGCCGCTGACACGACCTACAAAATCAGACGTCGAATTTACGTGGGAAACTTCACAAGCCGAAGCATTCGCAGAGCTTCAACGGCGCCTTCAGTCACCGCCAGTACTCGCGCGCTTCGACGAAAACGCCGAGACAGAGATTCATACTGATGCAAGCAGCGTTGGAATCGGCTCGGTGCTCGTCCAAAGAAGTGACTCCCTCGAAAAGGTCATCGCCTATGCCAGTCGATCGCTCTCGAAAGCGGAGGCGAATTATCGACAACTGAAAAGGTGTGCCCCGCCATTGTCTGGGCAACCGCCAAATTCCGCATTTACCTGCACGGACGGCCCTTCAATTTGGTAACAGACCATTATGCACTATGCTGGCTTGCAACCTGAAAGACCCGTCAGGCCGCCTAGCGCGTTCGAGCTTGAGACTTCAAGAGTTTGACGTCAAGGTGGTTTACAAGTCCAGACAGAAGCACTCAGACGCCGACTGTCTTTCCCGCGCACCCATCGACGCTGCCCCGCAAGATGTAGACGACGAGTCCTTTCTCGGAGTGCTCAGTGCTACTAATCTCGCCGAACAGCAGCGAAGCGACCCCGACATGCGTGCCTTGATTGAGTACCTGGAAGGCAAGACCTCATCCGTTCCGCAAGCTTACAAGCGCGGTCTATCTTCATTCTGCCTGTACAATGACCTTCTGGTGAAAAAGAACTTTTCCCCAAATAGGGCAAGTTTCCTTCTGCGTACTTCCGGAACTTCGCACAGAAATTCCGCACGCTTGCCACGATGAGCCAGCGTCAGGTCACCTCGGATTCACCCGCACACTGGCAAGAATTCAAAAGAAGTACTACTGGCCCATTCTCGCCGCCGACGCGGCCCTATATGTAAAAACCTGTCGAGATTTTCAAAGGCGCAAGAAACCCCCATTGAAGCCTGCTGGGCATCTAAAAGCGATCGAACCACCCTCAGTGCCTTTTCAGCTGATTGGAATGGACCTTCTTGGACCGTTCCCGACGTCCGCTGATGGAAACAAACGGATCGTCGTGGCAACTGATTACCTCACTCGTTTTGCCGAAACAAAACCTCTCCCCAAGGGTAGCGCAGCGGAAGTCGCCAAGTTTTTCGTCGAAAAATTGTACTGCGGCACGGGGCGCCCGAGGTGCTTATTCTGATAGAGGAACGGTGTTCATGGCTGACCTGACGCAAGTAATCCTGCACTATAGCCCACACACGCCACCGCAGGACAACAGCTTACCAACCTCAGACGAACGGTCTTACTGAGCGTCTGAACAAAACCATTGCCGACATGCTGTCTATGTTTGTAGACATCGAGCATATAAGTACTGGGACGCCATGTTGCCCTATGTAACTTTTGCATACAACACCGCAGTGCAGGAAACGACACAGATGACGCCATTCACATTGCTCTACGGAAGAGATCCCGTGACAACGCTCGATGCCATGCTTCCAAACACGACCGAGGAAGAGAACTTTGACGTGTCTGTCTACCTGCAGCGAGCAGAAGAGGCTCGGCAATTGGCCCGTCTACGCATTCAAGCCCAGCAAAAAGCCGACGCCCGACGCTACAATCTGCGCCGAAGCGACCAGCAGTATCAACCTGGCGACCGCTCTGGGAATGGACTCTCTTTCGAAAACGAGGCCTGAGTGAAAAACTGCTGCAACGCTACTTCGGACCATACAATGTTTTACGACGACTAGGTTCTATGGATTATGAGGTTGTCGCCGACGACCTCACCTCGTCACAGCGACGTCGCCCACGCTCTGAGGTGGTCCATGTCGTCCGCTTGAAGCCGTACCATGAACGCTGCTATTAACACACTAATATTCGACTCTTCTTTCTTTGTTCATGTTAGATTTCGCACCATTTTGTCTTAAAATCATGTGTTTCATGTTTAGTTTCAACATCGGGACGATGTCTCTTGAAAGGGGGGCAATGCCACGTGGGCTATGCAGTTGGTCACTGCAGGCGCGCTATTTTTATCATTTGTTGAATCTGTTCCTTTCGTTGCACGCGTGGAACTATGCGCGCAGTGTGTCGGAGTTTAACGATGTTTATTTTTGTGTGTCACTTGACATACTGATAAGATACGTCCACATGGTCACGCCTTGATTTAGAAGAGCGCGCAGCACCGAGGTGCAGTGTTCTTTTACGCCTACCAACAGCCGCGCCTGTCGACGTTACTGCCGAGGAATTCGGACACATGCTCGACCAATAAAGTGGTTGACTCCCAGACTGCTTTCGGGTTCCTACCGCACAAGTCGCAAGACTACGTGGCAACATATACATATGCGGTCGATGGGGCAAGCGATGCTTGACCCCACTCGCGAACAAGTTGATACGCCATTGTACGGATCCCTATTGCGTTAACGTGTTCCGCTCTTGAAGGCGAACTTTAAGCATACCCCAAGTCTTTTACCGCGAAACCTTCATATCGCTGTGTTTCATGGTCGTTTGAGGTACGCAAAAGAGAGCACTGCACGGGGCTGATTATTCCGCCCGGGCCCGCTTTATGAAGGCCGAGCCCAGCCCGGGCGTTCATTACTAGACTTATCTAGGGCGCCTATGTTCATGATCAGGTCCGGCCCGGGTCCGCTAGAGGATATATGTTGTTGATGATGATTAATATTTATTTAAATGTAAACATTTCGACAGAAATCTGTCTGGCTGGGTGGAATATTTAGGAGGTTAATATGGCTCCAGCCAAGTTTCCGTGACCGTGGGAGAAGCTTCCGTGACGAAACCAGTCATACCTGAGGAAGGGACCGAATCGGTCCCGAAACGTCGGGCTCTCTTAAACTTGGCTGGAGCCATATTAACCTCCTAAATTCTTAATGATGTCTTGCGGTTTGTAGCGGGCGATCGAACGGAAAATGTGGTGTGCACATGCATCGAAATGCTGCTTTGCCCGCGGTGTTAGGTCAGCGGTTAAGCTGTTTCTCTGTAAAAGAGGCCATGCCACCCAATTTTCAATCATAATGTGTGTTATGTAGATTAATCCTTGCGTATTGACAAATAAGCTGGCAAAATTTCAGTGCATTCGGTCGAGCACCTAATTTATAATCGAATATTTTATAAGCACGCGAGGAGCCCGAGGGTCAGGCAACACTGGTGCACTCGCGATCCGTGACGTAACAAGCAGCTAGCCGTGCAAGCGTCTGCATTGCTGCGAACGATATTCTTCCGTTGTCAGCTGCCCCTGATATCCAGAAATTTTAGCTTAGTTCAGCTTGCCACTGAAATTGAACGATTTGCAGCGGCTGAAACTTTGGTAGAAGACGACGGCTCCTTTCCGTGCTGCACATGACGTCACGCGCGCCATGGGAAAATGGCGGTCGCCGGCGGTAGGCTGGGCTGAGAGCCGGCGACTTCTAAGGCTTGTTTCGCACTGAAATGTTCTTTTAGGACCCACTTTTCAAATCTGTATAGGCATAATATACAGTCTATTTCTAGTTTTCGCGAGAAACCACTAATCTTTGGGCGACCGTGTCATGGCCCCATTAAGTCCTAGGACGCGGGTGCAATTCCCGCGGCCACGGCGGCCACATTTCGATGGGGGCGAAATGCAATAACACCCGTGTATTTTTTTAGGTGCACGTTAAAGAACTCCAGGAGGTCAAAATTATTCCGGTCCCACTACGGCGTGCCTCTTAATCATATCGTGGTTTTGGCACGCAGTACCAAGAATATAAATAAAATGTGGCTTATGTGGCACATGACAAGTCATTACAATAACAGTATAGTGAAAAAACATAGCAACAAAATTTATTTAAAAGAAGCGTACAACTAACATGAAAAAGCGGATAGAAGCAAACCCGGGATATTTTCTTGAGTGCTCTTTTCTACAGTCGCGTTGCAAACATTAATTACACAATTTTTCTAAAAGAGGTTCCTGAATAATTTGTTCCAGCAAGATAAAAACGTTAACATTAACAGCGACCAAAAGCAGATGAAATATAAATCGTTCATATTCCAACGTCGTCAGGGAAACGTAATCGCCATATACAATATAATTATATAATTAAGCTGCTACACACCATACTTGATGCTATTCCACATAAAAAGCTTCACACGCCTTCGTGAAATAAAGATAGAAATTACGCTTAAAGTAATACGCAGTGACACAAAACAACCACACCCGAAAACGATGCCACTGGAATACGGGTGTGAAAAGGCCAGCAAAAGGCAAAAATCGACATGTTCTTGAGCAAAAAAAGCAAGTGTCCAGGATCTCCGCCTTGAAACAGGTCCTCCTGCCTTGGAGTACGTACCCAGCTGAACTAAGATAGCGGTCACTGCTGGTGCTCGTGGATGGGATGCAAAGTACTTTTTTTTGCAAAAAATGAAAGCCCACGGTATTCCTACTCTGGGCTTCCACCATTCAAGCAGTTTCTCAATGTCCTCACATGAGTCACTCTCTCGAAGGTAACTGTCAAGCTCACTGTCTGCTGGTTGAGTTTGCGCAGGCATCCCGCCACTCCTTAAATTTGTCAAGGAAGTACGCTTCGCTGGGGTTCATTATCCGGCTGGTCTGTGCTCGTTTGGCCTTGTGGCAAACGCAAATCTAAGTCTATCTACAATTCGCGTACTCTGTTTCGAACAGTTTTCCTCTACTGCTCATCAAGAACGCCGAGATGGTGAAATGGCGGCCACAAGAACATTCCCATTTTGGAAGCTCTCTTATGGGCAGTTCTATTTGAAGAAATTTTAGCGTCCTTGACTTGAGCTTACACACGTCTGGTGAGTCTGTCGAAGCAGAAGTAAGGAAATTGTTTTGTTTGTGTAGTACATCAGTACAAGGGGCAGCGTTACTACTTTGTCCTGCTCAAGCTTTTCACTGGCCTTCTTGAAGGGCTCCACGAATTCGACAACCTCCGTCAACAAGGCCTTATTGACGTCTGCCAAGAGTGGGTTTCCTCTCGAATTCAGGAGGTTCTCTATCGCATCGTGCTGAGTTAGCACGTACTGATCATGGCGAGCTTCGAATTCCACCGCGTGCATATCTCCTGGCACAGATCGTGTGGTAGATGGCTCGTCAGTCCGCTCTGTTTTAAAAAAGTCACGACAGCTTGCACTTTTTGCAGTTGTTTCAAAAGGTCGGGAAGTTCCTGGGCGAGGTACCTGTCATCAAACGCGTTCCGAAGAACGGTGTTCAAGACATGCGTACAGCAGTTCATCCTCGTATACGGACGCAGCGGGCTAATTATATTGACACCCTTGTCTGTGATGATGTTGACACCCTGGTTTGCCCTCGTGTCGAGTTCGCGCTCTAATGGGAATGTTCGCTTCCCCTAATGGAGAACCATGGGCTGCCTATAGTGGGCGCCACGATCAAGCGAGTTGAAGTGTCAAACGTGCCCTGTACGCGCCATACTAGCGCCTCAGGTTGACTTTGTCCGTCTGGTGGCCGATGGTTCTCACGGTGAGCAGCTTGGGCTGCCCCTTCAACAACTGGGGTATGTCGGCACACTGCTTGATCATGTTCAGGGTAGAGGAGTACATGTAAGTGCCGGTCGAGATGGTCGGGAAGGCCAAGCCGCCGTCGCTGCCCGATTCGACGTTCTTGAGCATCTGGCGCGGGGAAGCAGTGCGGATGAATAAGTTTGCGCGATTATTGAGGACAATATACTGACGCTTATTAAGGAGATAACCTTAGGTGTCTCATCGAACGCGAAAAGGAGCCGTCGTCCTCATCAGTCAACACGAATGGTGCAGAAAGCACGTTATCACAGATGACGTCATGACGATGTCATCCATGATGTCACATACACCAAAGTGTGTGAAGTCACGACAGCTTCATTCGTGATGTGAAAGAGGACAAAGATATGGGACGTCATGATGGTGTCATCCGTAATGTAAAATATAACCAAGATGTGGGACGTCATCACGAAGTCATTATGGCGTCACGCAACATGACCTCACGTGACGACGTTGGTCAGCGACATCATTGCTTAGCCAAAGATGTGTTGATCCCTCAGGTAGCATGATATCACGTGAAATGCCGACACCTATGGGTGGAAGGGAAAGGGGAAGGACCAATTCATCCAACTGAGAAGAAAAGAAGGTTGCTTTTGCCTTCGAGTCGTCTTAGGCGAATGCATAAGGGAGCCTTTGACTTTTGCGGCCAAAATTGACAGTCGTTGGACAGGGATTGCACTAAGACGTTGCTGTTTGAAACAGCCGATAACCGAAGTTAGCCATTCCTAGTCATTTAGTAGCTCATTATTTGACAGTAGTTTCCCAATACTATTACCATGCACAGCAAACGTTTACCCCAGTCAATTCAATATTAGTCGTCACTAGTCCACTTTTGCCAATAGCGAACACCGGATAACAATCGCCGTCATTTAGCATCCCTAACTGATGTTTGCTAATATAGGCAACAGTTTTCAGCACTCGGAAATAAGCATCTTTAGGCAGCATTTGCACTCCCTGCAGCACTCAATTAGCCACTTAATACCACCCTACAAACGTTTGCCGACGTTTCGCCAGACGTTGCCAGTGCTATTCATCGTAATAGCCATCTTTAAGCACTATGAGCCATCATTTAGCAACAGTAACCGGACACTTACCAGTAGCTACATTAGGCAGTAGTTGCAATAATTTAACCATCATAAGGCATCACTTGCGGACACAAGCCATCTTTTAGCTCACAGTGCTAACCAGTGTTGGCAGCACGCGGCCAGATATGGCAGTTCAACTCCGAAATAGTCCGAAATATTGATCGTACCGGCCCTATTGCAGAAGGCGTTTGGGGGAGGCCCAGGAAGGCATCACCCTAAGAAAAAAAGGTTACATTAACTGCTGTGTAACAAAACTGTGGAGCACAGCCGAACGCGAACGACACCGGCTCAATTTGCGCATGCGGCGGCGAGCTTTGAATTTATGCATGCACAGAGCGCGGGCTCGACATGGCGAAATTCTCTCCTGCGCAACGCCGCGATGAGCGCCAGGGCATGCGCGTCCCTCCCCCTCTCTCTCCTCTCCTACGCTGCCCCCCCTCGCGCGCCTGTCGACCGCGTTCTCCGCTCGCCCTGTGAGAATTAACGGCCAGGCTAGAGGGAACACACGACACGCGTAGCGTTCCTCTTCGCGTTCCACGACGCGAGGTCGGTAGCATGCCCAACGAACGCCAACAGAGCGCGATCGTGCAAGTGATCCGGCTTTGCATCGCCTCATGGTCCCCTTTAGTGGGAGATGGTGTAATCTTTTTTTCGGTACAGACACATGTCAGTGTCACAGGTTTTCACGTGAAAACTTGACCTTCCTGTCAAATTTTTAGGCAAGGGTTCCGACACGACCTGCTCAGCCGAACAAAATGAGTACTGACACGAATTTCAATATTTCCAGGTGTTGCTCTAATAAAATCATGGGCGTCGAGAACCCTAAAAAGTGTCGTAGGGCTTGGGAATGCATTGAATACATTTTTATTGCCACTCATTAATACAGCAATTTCGGTATCGAGGGGGCTGCTTCGCAGTGACGTGTCCACACAAGTCTGACGTCACAGAGAATGCGGCTCGAGACATACTTGCAGCAGCTGTCAGTTTGCAACCAGTCGAACGTGGTTCATGTAAACAACTACGAGTGAATTGTCGTCCACAGGACTCTGACAGTAATTTCTCCGATTGAGGCTGTATGGAGGACGTAGATTGCGCAAACCAGTGGACGGTGTGGACTGGTCGTGATAATGTCCTTGTGGTGGGTCTCGCTTGGAGATGCTGGACGAAGAAAACTTAAAATCAAAGTAAAACATTTTATACGTGTTTTTCTGGCTCCGGTGTATAGAGAGCCTTGATATTGCACAACGTGACAACGAAAATGTCTCTATGGGGTGCCTCAAAGTCGTGTCAGTACTAATTTAACGCCGATAGCGTCATAGAGCTCTTTTCGCGAAATTCCGGTGTTGCCGTCGCGCGGGCCTTGTGGTGGTAAGCAAAAATTGGCGTTTTCCGTGAGCGAAAACTCAAGATAGATTCAAATAAATAAATAATTACAAATCTTCTGCCCGAGAGTGAATCGAACCCAGGCCTTCTGAGTGGTAAAACAGTGTTCTACTACAGAGCCAGGCCAGTTTGCTTTGTTTACTTGTGAAACGGGGTTTATCGACGACGTCTGGTAACAGGCAGACAGCAGGTACAGCGAGAAACAGCGAGGCTCTGCGACTAAAGCTCACGATAAGCGCTCGCGCTTCGCACCAAGAGATGGTCCCATGGTGAATGTCTTGCTCCTTCACCGCTACAATACCGCGGCGATGAAGTGGAGCCATCCTGGCGACTCAAGGTGACGACGAGAACAGGAGGGCCGCAACAGGGCTTGAGGCGACTGACATGGACCGTCTAACGACCAAGACGGCGCTTGTCCGTGGACGGCTTGGCCGACTGAATCACATAGGTGACAGGAGAGGGGCACTTGATGACGAGGTAAGGGCCGGTATACTTCGGCGCAAACTTTGGAATCAGACCAGGAGAGTGAAAAGGCAGTCGAAGCCACACGAGACGGGGAAAGTCTCCTGGACCACATCACGGTCATGGCGATCTTATTGGAGGCCTTGATTATCCGCGGTGAATGAGCGTGCGAGTTGACGACACTCTTCAGCATATTCGAACATTGCGGAAACTGGGCTGAATTCCGAGGCAACTGGATTGTACGGCAGTATTATGTCGAGTGTGCTGCATGACTCGCGGCCATACAAAGGAAAGAATGGGGAAAAGCCTGTTGTGGATTGTGTCGCAGTATGGTATGCGCACTTCACGAAAGGCAGAATGACATCCCTCCAATTGGAGTGGTTGAAATCAATATACATAGTAAGCATGTCTCCCAGTGTGTGGTTGAAACGTTCCGTGAGGCTGGTAGCCTTACAAAAATGGATGTAGACAGTCTATAGAGTGTCTGTAGACTTCTTGTAGACGAGTTCGCCTTAGGTAGATTAGTATTTTGCCTAAAGAAAATCTTTTTGACAATCTATAGACAAAAGTTTATAAATACGTGTCATCTTTTGTCTAATTGCGTTCTATAGATTGTCTATAAACAAAGTTTTAAAAAGCGTATGGTTCTTTTTTTTCTATTGTTGGTCTATATACACTCTATAGACAAAAGTTAAGTTGATGAAGTTTGTTTTTTGTCTAATCCCAGTGTATAGATTGTCTATCAACAAAAGTTGATAAATTGGTGTTATTTCCTATTGTCAAATCCCAGTCTATAGACTGTCTGAAGACAGAAGTTAAAGTGGAGTTATTTAATTTTTTGCTCAAAGTAAGGTTTTTCATTGAAATTTATCAGACGTGTGTACTTTATGCAATTTTGCTACCTTTTTGTTTATATAACATCTAAGCATGCACTCCTTATTGCCCCATTGGGCCCTAGCTGTAAGGTATGTTAAAAAAGAACTAAGGGAGCTCATTAATTAATTGAACCACAATGTGAAATTGAGCAGGAATGCGTTTTTGTATATCTCATTAACACATTCTGGCGCACATGGCACATATATATTTCCCCTCGTAACTCGCATGCTCACATTAGAACTAAATATGTTTCCAGTAAGTATACCGCACTCTATGGCTCACCGACTGGATGTACTGCAAGGACTGTGTGGTTCTTTCCGCCTTCGTTGCTACAATGCAAAGGGCAATGTATTTCGTGGAACACTGGAAATCGCAGCTTTGGAGCGGGACGATGGGCAAACAGTGAACAGAGTACAACGGCTCTTTTTCAAGACACACACTAGCAGGGCCCACTGCAGTGCTTTCATTTTTGTTACTATTCAATATACAGTATTTCGCCATTCTTTTCATATACGAAGCACTGTGCCCAGAAACCAATTTTGTTAAAAATATTCTGCAAATTAGCTGTGGCCCTTTCGCTAGCTCATTATATTTGTTCATTTTCACGACATTTTCAGAAGGTAATATGTTAATTAAGATGTTCTTAATTAATATGCATTTTTCTGTTTTCATTACGACGACGTGCAATGTAATATTAAATCGTGTTTCAGTAAGCGATTTCAAATTGATAATGTGTGTATGCACTTACTTACACCTCCCGCTTAGAATATATTAATTAAATTAACAGGGAACAGCAATAAGAAAGAACTTGCAATTGAATCGCCCTAAGGGCGAGGCATCGATGGTGACACTGGCTCGGTGCAAATTTCAAAGAGATATCACTCGGCACTGCGGACACTTGCTCTCCAAGGCTCAAGTTTTCCACATGCTTGTGATCATACACACAGACAGATAGTAGTAAAAACGGACCGTTCGTTACATATCCTGTACACGATTGGTCCACGAACGGTATGTTTAAACAGCAAGCACTGGAAATACAATTGAAGAATCGCTCAGAAGCGGCCTCCCCACTAAGAAGTTGCTTTTTCGTTCAGGCACTGCCGTGAAGGCCAAACCCCATATACGCAAAAATGCACGCGACAGCGACGCGACGTAGATCGTCTTCGCGCAAGCGGTCGCTTGGATGGGCAAACCCCATTAACGCGACGCCCTCGGCGAGCGATCTCCACTGTTGCTGGCATGAGGGCGTTTACTCGTACCAAAAGTGGCCCGTTCTCAGCGGTATGCAATGTAAAATACGATGTTTTGTTGCATAATGGTACATAAAATGTTTATCATTGTCTTGCAGCATTTTTTCGATCCCATCACTGCTGCTACGTGCTGCCAAGCCGCGTCACAGACGGCGCGGGTGCCAGCGTTCGCGTTCAACAACGTCAACATTGCGCTCGTCGCCATTGGTCATGTTGATGAACGTTGTTGTTGATGTGCGTCGATAAGAAAGTGGCGGCAATCAGCAATACGTCACTGATGCATCTTATTCCGGTGTTTTGCTATTGGCTGCTTGAGCACAGCACCACAGCACTTCCGGGCGACGAGCGACGGACATGCGACGGATTCCAAATCTGAAAACCGAGCGATCGCGCGAAATCGAACACGCAACGCTTCGCGCGAACGGCTCGTTTCGTCGCTCATAGCATCGCTTGTCGCTGTCGCGTGAATTTTTGCGCCTATGGGGTTTCGCGTTGAATCGTGAAGGCGCGCGAGCGAACACGATAAGGAAGGGGAGAAAAGCGAGAACCGGTGCGGCAAACGAACGGAAGAGGGCGCGCAGCTGCAACTCAGTTTAGAGTCACTGGAAAAAATTTCAGAGTATCGCATCTGTTTTCCGCGCGCCGCCGCCGACGCGATTGGCTTACTCGCATCACGTGACCTCTCGCCGCCATATCCCTTCCAAGCGCTTTGGGTGCAGGCGCGTTCAATGCAGAGCGTGGCCGGACATTTAGCAGTACCACAGTCCCTAGAAGTACTTCGACGCATTTTTAAACGCGCCTTGCAGACAGGGGCGTAAGAATTTTTTTTCGGGAGGGACGGGGGGGGCACCTCCTTGATCTGAAGTGGGGGCCTGGCAGGCAGATGTGGTCGAGTGGCATTTCGTGCTATGTATTTCACGGGAAAGAAATTGGGGGGGGGTCTGTGTGCCACCCCCTGGCTACGTGACTGTATGCAGATTCCAGAGAGTAGCTCACCAACAATCGAACGTTACTGGTGAGCTACTCTGAGAGTCTTGTTAATGTTTGCATGCCGTGTGGGAAAAATTAATGTCAAAGAGCGCCGTTCTACGTGGCTGCATATAATTGGTCGGAATGAATTCGCCCCCTTCGAAGAACACACCTTCCTACAATGAACTACACAAACTTTGCTGGAAAAGACCTCATGCGACAGGAGACAGGATACTTCACCTTTTCGGTTCGCTATGGTCAGCGATATTGAAAGCAATACATATCTTTCTATTTGCTCGGCTGTTTATATCTCGATCTGTTGAACAGATTACGTATGCTACTCGAGTTATAAGCGTGTCACGCACGAGAGTGAACTTGAAGATTTGTTAAAATAATAACTGTTTCCTGGTATACCTAAAAGGCAATTGTGGCATGATCATTTGCTATTGCGCAAAACAGAAGCGCGGAACTCTGTTTATAAAGTTGGTATAAGGCAATGTTATTAATCGTATTTTTAAATTAGTTCCCAAAAAATGTTGCTAATGCGCCGAGCGTACCCCTAAAATACTACTTAGTGGGTGAGAAATGGTCACAGCAAAAAAAAAAAAGCACATCCCACGCATTACGCAATAAAGCACCGTGCCGATGAAGTTTTAATAAGAGTGCATTATGAAAAAAAAAAGTGCAGCAGTGCAGAAACCGAACCCCAGCTGTTTACGCGCTGGCAACGCAAGAAGAAACTGTTTGTCGGAATACATCAAAATATTTGCAAATGCACTGCAACGTTGGGAATATTAAGGAGAAAAGAAAATGAAAGTAAATGAAGTAAATGAAACAATTAAGTAGTGATGTCAATCATTATCGATGGCCTATTTTCTACGTATCGCAAGATAAGACGCCCCTTACCTACCGCACGCCGATGCGTTTGGCTGCTGGCGTTCCGAATCAAGACAAATACGTCGCGCACAACTTCCAATTACCGTACACACAGAACTTCTATTACACATAACAATCAGTTGAACAGCAAGCATCGTGCGCGTGCGCAAGCTATGCGTCAGCGATCAGTCGAAGGACGCAATGTTGAATGATCTAGATGTTGTTCGATAACGTTCTCGAGTGCAGTGAACCTGAACAGCGACTACAAAGCTAGCGCAAACAGTCAAGGTTCACCAAATGTCGAAGTAAATGGCATCTCGCACAATGTCACTGCGCTAATGCAACTATGTTTTCAGCTCCGGACCTAGCGAACACACCCAGGCGTGACACAAAAAGAGGCCGATGAAGCCATGAAGCGAGTTCGCGAGCACATGGCAGCATTCGCCGCACGTTTCATTAGTTACACCGCTAACCGCGCAGTCGATCCATAACTGTCGATCACTCGAAATCACTTCTCATATCCTCCTGAATAAACACACACACATAACGCCGTTCCGCCGAACGTAACACGGCACCGAGGCGAAAAGATCGGTCACTTCTCAACACACGCTAGCAACGCGCCGGACGGTCTGGAAGGGACATGGCCGCCGCCGCCCAATGTTGCCCGCGTGCAGCCTACCTTTGCGGTACTCTGATTTTCCAGTGACTCTAACTCAGTTTCAAATCGCTCGCTGAGCGAGAGCCAATCAGTTCAAACCACTGATCTCCACTAGGAGGAGCTGGATGGCGCATCGAGCCAGAGCCATATATACCCTTCGGGAGAGTTTGGCGATTGTTTCATCTCGCCGCTCTCCGAGCTCCGCCCTAGCGCCGCCCTCTTCTCGTGACGTAAACACTCTCTCCTCGCCAGCGGCGGCGGGCGGCAGTGGCGACAGCGCGACGCGGAGTCGGACGCTGCCGCGACGGAGAGACGCCGGCCCATGTGCGCCGGCCCGCCGCATTTGCACGATCGCTGAGGAGCGCGCGTAGGTTACGAAGCTCTTGTGCGCAGCCGCGCGTATTCATGGCGACTGCTCCTCACATTCAAGCGTGAATTCGTTGCGTGCGATTGGCTGCTGTTGCGCGGTTGGCTGTTCAATTAGCAGCGCGCAGGGTTTCCGCCTTTTTAGGCTTCCGAAGGAAAATAAGCGACGACGCCTTTGGATCAGAAACATCAGACGCAGCAAATGGACCCCGACCGACTGCTCCGTGCTATGCGAGATACGTACTTGAGTATTTAGCTTGAAAATTGCTTGTATATAAACAGTGTACCATTAACACAAACTTATTATTTGTTGTGCAATGGGGCCGTTTCAGGCGCACAAACTTTAAAAATAAGTTTGTCACGCTGAAAAAAAGGCGTTTTATGGTTCGCGTTTCGATCGCTTGGGCAGATAGAAATTTTGCAGCGATCACGCTATAAGTGTCAAGCGTAATGCTTCGCGTTTACGTATTATATCGCGCGTTCTGATCACGAGCTTGGGATGTTACCTTGACGTTGTGAGGGGAAGATTTATTTCGATATCGCAGGTTAGTGCCGCCGCGCGTCAGCTGCGGCGGTTACCTGGCATGTGTTGTACGTTATGTGGTCTGCGTTTCTGTGGCTGTCAGCCTATGGTGTCATTTACCGCTGTGTTGCCGCTTGTGTACTTGCTACCAGTTTCACGTTTAATTCGCGCATGTAAATTAATCTGCGCCTCTCTGCTAAGCGAATGTGCCTTGCGCTTTTTAGTCATGCACGTATAGTGCACGATGTTTGTGCTCGTGCAGGAAGCTCTTCCACTATAGCAAGGGACCCTTATGTGCTCGATGAAATTTCGTGATTAGGGAGTATAAAGCGCGAAGAATTTGAGCAGAAAAATGATTTTGTAAAATAAACCAACAGGATGTCCGCTATCAGACTAGCCGAACGAGGTATTGTTTTCATTTAACACGCGCCTACTGGGGGCCCTGCACCTGCTCTGACGAAAACCTTAGATGCCTCAGCAAACGCGAAAATTGACCGCCGGCGTCCGTGGCGTCGGCGTCCCTCGTCGGCGGCGTCAACACGAGGGATGTCAAAAATCATCACGTAATGACGTGACCATACAACCAAAGATTGTGACGTCATCATGACGTCGAATAACGTGACTTCACGCGATGACGTCAGCACATGACCAGATGTGGTGTAGAAAGATTACAGTACCTCTGATCTTGGAGGCAGTGCAAAACAATGTTAGGTCACAAAGCTTTCGAGGGGGGGGGGGGGAAGACGGCTTTCGCCTTCGAGTGGTTTTAGGCGAATGCATAAGAGACCCTGTGAGTATTTTTTTCTCTCCTATTAGAGAGTTTTAGTGCCGGGGACTCCAAGCCGCTTCCTTATTCACCCTAGGTTCCCTTGTACTCTCAGCCGCACCCATGAACTATACAAAGGAACGTAAGGGGCTTACGTACGCAAGGCACTTTGGGGTCCCGGCACCAAAATTCTCTAAGAGGGAATTTTAGGGCTCGCGATCCCCAAGCCGCTTGTGTACGCCCGCTTTTGCGCTTTTGTGGCCTTAATACAATTACGTGCGCTGGTATCTCTGTTTCTTTTAAAAGCAGAGCTGTTTAAGCTTGGAGAATCCCCGTTAGTGGCGAATAAAAATTGTCATCATCATGAACCGGCACGCAATTCGTCCTCTTCTTTATCTTCTGCTTTGCTGCCAGAACACGTGCACAGACTTTTCCGGCGTGGTATCCAATGATTCTCACGTAACACTTGTCACGTGACATGTTCCAAAAATCACACCTGTTATATATGCTCGTCACAGAGTCACATCACGCAATACCAATTTTGGTGTATATCAATCTGGCGGAACGGCCGTCATCGCACCATGAGCGTGGCACGTAAGTCATGCTGTACATGTCACGCGTGTCATGATATTCACATTAACTCCCGTTATTTATGTTCGTCATACAGTCATGTCGCGCACTGCCAATTTTGGTGTATATCAAGCAAGCGAAACGGCCGCCAGCGCTCCATGAACGTGGCACATAAGTCATGCTGTACGTGACACGCGCGTCATGAATTTCGCATTAACTCCCGTTATTTATGTTCGTCACACAGTCATGTCACGCAATACCAATTTTGGTGTATATCAAGCTAGCGAAACGTCCGCCAGCGCACCATCAGCGTGGCACGTAAGTCATGCTGTACATGACACGCGTGTCATGATTTTCATAATAACTCTTGTTATTTATGTTCGCCCTATACTCTTGTCAAGCCATACCAACTTTGGTATATATATCAAATTAACGAAACGGCCGCAAGAGCACCAAGACTATGGCATGTAAATCATGCTGCAAATGACATGCGTGTCATGATTTTCATGTTATGACCAGTCATATCTATTTGTCATACAGTCACACTATGTCATACCAATTTTGGTATACACCCCATGAACGAAACGGCCACGAGAGCACAAATTCGTAGGCGGCTAGATAGGTAGATAGACAGATAGATACGCTGAAAGTCGCAGAAGTTCGCTAAGAAAAGCTTCGCATTAAAAAAATCCAAGATAAACGCAAACCCACAGGTCTTCATAGCTCGAAAAGTCACCGATGATCACGATACTCCCTCATGCGAAGTCTGAGCGCAGCTTTGTGTTGAGGCAACGCGAACTGTGTTTGAATTTCTGGCTATCCGCATTGGAACATTCGTTACATATTGCCATAGAAAATGCCAGTGCTCGAGCGCTACGCACGCCACTCTGTGCATGCAGGCGTCATCGACATCCCCGTCACGCACCCACCAGCCCTGCATGCGCACGAGCTCCGACCGTAGGGCGAGCACGCATGAAGGAGGAAGAAAGCGATGTTAGAGGCCAGTGGCTCGCGATATCGACAGAATCCACGTTCGCTGTCTTTCGTCCTCGTTCGCTCTATCGGCTACGCCGACTACGCCAACGGCGATGCCGAACAACGCAGAAACAGACGCACGCTTAAGAGCTGCGCTCTAAAAGCGCAACGCGTATCGTAGAACGTCGTGGACTCGAATCGGCGTGCACAACTCAGTTTCACGATAATTTGGACACGTCTAATTCACTCCATATTCTTCATTAAATTTGTATAACAATGTTCTTGCACAATTTCGCTTTCGCAATTTGTTTAGCAGCGCTAGATTTCACAAAAGAACAGCGCGTACATAGGATCAGCCGTGCGCCCGTCGCGCGGAAAGACTATATATGGCGGACGCCGCCGGAGCGGAGGCGTGGCGGTGACGTGAACAGCGTCATCGCCGCGCAGCGACGTCACTGCCCCGCCCATTCGCCAGGCTCTCCCCATCGACGGCTCTGCATCGAGCACGCGGGCGTGAAGCCACCGGAAGCCGCCGTTTTTGTCCCGGAAGAGAGCTTTTCTCTTCTTTTTTAAAGAAATACCTGCCTGTAACGCAGTACAGTGTACGAATCGACCGGAAAAGTCGTCAGGGAAGACATTTCACGCGTAAGTAGCTGAAAGTTGCATTACGTTTTACGCATTCTGTACGTTGCAGCACTCCGCCGTATTCGGACGGTGTCGGCACGGCGTCTGTCATCTTTCGTGTAGCGTTCGTCGGCGTCTAAAGTGAGACGTAATCGCAGAGTTTGAAAAAATAAAAAAGAAAAACGATCATAACAACAGCTGCCACCCGAGAATATTTGAATTGCGCCACTGAGACGGACAGAAGACGCCAGCTTCCGGGACAAAAAAGGGACCTTCCGGTGGCTTCACAAGCGCCCGCCTCGCAGAGCGGGGATGCGCCGTCCAGCCTTTTTATGGAGGTCAGTGGTTCAAACCAGGGGGCGCGCAGGCGCACTGACGTTTAAGCCGTTCAGGCAGTTGAACGCATTTGAGTGTCGTTGTAAAAGAAGTTCTTGCAGCGCAGTGTGTAATGCCGAAAGATGTTTGTTGCGCGCATGTATTTTTACCACGTTGATTAATATTACGTGCCGGTATCGTCGCTGGAAGTCGTGGAATGGACACGTACTTACACCGCGTGTCGGGACGGACGCATCGTTGTTTGACATGGAATCGTTGACGGCCATGTGTTGTCGTAGCCCCAACGAGCGCGAAGCTTTGAACAAGATCACAAGCGCGCGCCTTTTGACGAGACTGTCGCCACAGCGAATATCGCTCTTCGGTGAGTTCAAGAACGTTGCCCAATCGCGTGAATGTGCATGACGACTTTGTGTAGGTAAGATTGCCCGAGCGGCGAGCTGCCATAATAGACATGGTGTGCAAGAGGAAGTGTTTGATACGAAAGTATGCCTTGTACTAGTGTCTCTGCCTTCTGTGGTGTTCGTTATACGCTTCCGCGGAGCCGTTGCCGTGTGCGTCGATTAGAGCTAAAAACAGCCTGAAGAATACGCGTTGCATTGCGCGATGCTATGCTTGTGTTATGCAGGCCTTGTGTTGTTTCGCCCTTGTTCCTTGACTGTATGCAATGCGGCATCCTTGCATGAAATGACGTGCACATGCCTTGTCACTATAAAATTGAGTGCTTGTAAACATTACTGGTCGCCCCGTACCCTTTCTATGGTGGAAATGGAACGGACGTTATCGTTCAATAAGCATAGTTACCCGCCACGGTGGTCTAAATATATAGTTGTTAAGGTGCTCGACTGCTGACCCACAGGTCGCGGAGATCGAATCCCGGCCGCGGCGGTCGCTTTGCTTGAGGGCTCGCGAAGTGCTTGAGGCCCGTGTTCTTCGACTTAGGTGCACGTATAAAGAACCCCGGGTGGTCAAAAGTTCTGGAGCCCTACACTACGGCGTCGCTCATAATCGTGGTTTTTGGATGTTAAACCCCATCAATTATTGTTATAAGCATGGTTATAGTTAACTAACGTGCAAATGAACTTTATAAAAGTAAACGGGTATGCAGATAGAGAGACACATGTACACACACGGCGCGGTCATGCATACTCCATGCTGCTCGGAGGCTATGTGTTTGTAGCTGCGTCGCCGTCTACGGTGCCGCGCTCGTTTTTGCAAAGAATGGACGTAATTGTTCTATATTAAAGATTTTATTCTGTCTGTCGCGGATCGTAGCTCTTGGGTGTGTACAGACACAACCAAATCAATCGATTAGCCAAGGGAAAGCATAGCGGACTTTAATTGTTGGCTTTAAATGTAGTGTAGTAATATTGGCCTAAATTGAAATGGAATAAAGTGAACGGAAAATCGCCCTTTGAGTTGATGGTATCTAAACGCCCGATGCTCAACCGATTGAGCTACGACGGAAAGCGCTTCGCCGTACGCTTTGCTGGGCATTTATGTATGTGTAGTCCCTTGGAGTGTTAGCCAGTGCCACTCGTACTCAAGGCGGTGAGTGTGGAACACTCTTTGCCAGAGTTTGTCACGTGGCACGCGATCTTTCCATGAGGCGGCAGCTGATCGATAAAACGTCGCATGCGAACTTGAGGCATAAGTCAGCCGGGGCAAGGACTTCGCGGTGAATAAAAGAAAAAAAGGGGATTTTTGGAGGGCCTCGTTTCTTTTTTATACACAACCAAAACGATCGAAAAGATCCCCATCTTTCGTAGATTCAGCGAGGGCGTCGCCCCGGTAGACCTAAAGCATCAAGTTAGCATGCGAGGGTTTATTGGTCAGCTGCTATGTGGTGCTAAGACCCCGCCGCTGTGGTCTAGTGGTTATGGCGCTTGACTGCTGATCCGAAGGTCGCGGGATCGAATCTCGGCCACGGCGGCTGCATTTTCGATGGAGGGGAAAATGTTTGAGGCCCGTGTACTTAGATTTAGGTGCACGTTAAAGAATCCCAGGTTGTCCAAATTTCCGGAGCCCTCCAGTACGGCGTCTCTCATAATCATATCGTGGTTTTGGGACGTTAAACCCCAGATATTATTATTACGTGGTGCTGAGATCAAGTGCCACGTGATGCCCTCTGTCAAAAATGAATGTTCCAAACTCGCCACCTGGGCTACGTGCGGTGCTGGCTGAGACTCCTAGAGATTACAAATACATAAGTACCCAACGAAGTAAAAGGGGAAGCGCCAGACGCGTAACTAGAAGGTTATGGATCCGGATCCCACCGACCGAAAGGGTGATTTTTCGTCCACTGTAATCAATTTCAACGTACGCCATTATTACTACACTACAATTAAAGGGACACTAAAGAGAAACAATGAATCGGTTTAGATCGAAAAATTGGGCTCTGAGAACTCTAATGTCGTTAATTTCGCCACGATAGGTTTATTAATAGAGGAGAAAACAAAGGTTAAAGTTTCATTTTTAAATTTCGCGCCGAAATCTTCCCGCGTGACGTCACTGATTTCAAAGTGTATTTATCTTTCTTTGGCGCCATTTGCTCAATTAAATTACCTGAAACTTGGTATGTCAAGTCTATTGCCCCCTCAGAGGACAATGTACTTCATTTTTACCGATTAGGAACTACGTAGTCCCTAGTAGGCGCCGTCAAAACATGTAACGTCACGGCGAATAGTGTGGAAAATTCAAGGTGGCGTCGCCACCCACATTTTGTTTTTGCGTATTTTCGTGCTTACTAAGCATCTTCTCGCAGCAAGTGTGGTGGTTTTGGTATCGTGAAAGAGTAATTTACTAATATGAGAAAAATCGTTTTGCTCTTCAGTGCCCCTTTAAAGACGACAATTAATGTCCGCTATACTTTCCCTGGCTTAATTGTCTGTTCGATTATTTGGTTGTGTCTAACAAAGAAACGAGGCCCTCGAAAAAATTCCCATTCGCTCGTTCATTAGGTTTGTACACGAGGCTCACTGTAAGGCAATCATTTGTCTGAAACACGTTTTGAACTGGTAGTAACAGTAAGTACACACATACAACTACAAACCTAATTCATTCGAAGTAGCACACCACGTATATGTAAATTATCGTTGGTGGATGTGAGCTTCAGTTCAATTAAACTTGTTAAGCGAGTGCATGCTCTCCTTGTTGCTGTATCTGTGTGAGAAAAATTGGGGCAAATATTGGTCCTGCCACTCCATATTTTCTTTGTTTGATGAACCATACATCGTATGTCTAGTAAAAGTTCTATTAACGGAGAAGTAGCTTCGTTACATTGTATGCAAAAATGGGTCTGCATTTGTTTTTCGCGCATGCTTTGCCGTAAGTTTTTATATTTTTATATCTTTTTCTGATTAAAGCTCTGTTGTAAGTCAGCGCTTGTGCTTGTCATTCTTTTGTGTGCGCTTTGCCTCGTTTTCATTTCCAGAATTTATTGGGATAAATTTATACATCACTAATCTACAGGAACTGCGTCTAGGCAATCTGTAGACCACAGTATATTTGTGAGGTAATAAGTCCATAGACACTCTATATACTGGGTCATAGGAATAGCCCATGGATGTTCTACAGACATTTGTCTGTGGATATTTTATAGACAAAAGTAAACCAAAGTAGATTTATATGAGCCTATAGACTTTTGTTTATAGACATTCTGCAGACATCGGTTTAAACGCATGGATTTTTATTAATCTACAGACCTTCTATAGCCAATATATAGACTTTGACTTTCTTGTAGACTAGTCTATAAAAACGAGTGTGGCCACTATACCATAGACTGTCTATAGACCAGTCTAAAGAACTCGGCTATAGAACGTCAATTGATTTTATAGACAGATGTCCACAAACTTTATATAGACTATCTAAACATATTTTTGTAAGGGAGTTGCGGTTCAGCGCTCGGCTAGGCCGTTGATGTGCGGTGCACTGTACGGCATGAATGAAGGTGCTGTTGTAGAACATCAAACAAAAACACGCGACTTCTTTCACCCAGTGGCTCCCGTGGTGCACCATGACGAAGAACGAACCGATGCAAAAAGAAGGTGTCAACGTCACGAGTAGCAGCCGAAGGTAGCACTGTCATGTCTGCGTATCTTGTTAGATGGTCGGAGCTACAATCACCCATCGATTGCCAGCAACAGAACACAGATGTAGGCCGCATAGGTCAATCCCAACAAGGTCAAATGGGCATGTAGGACAAATGGGCTTGCAATTGATCGGTCAAGTGGGCGTGCAGTTGAAATGGTCAAATGGGCGCGCAGTTGACCGGATGAATGAGGAAATGTCGTCCATTAGTGACACAATGAACATTAGCGAATGTATTTTCGCCCAAATGTGTACATACCGCGCCAGTAGTAACGTTGGCTGATCCACAATTGGCCACCAACTTTGCACAGACTCATGTTCATAGCCTGTCGGGTGACCTCGTACTAACGCCCTATAAACAATGTTCAATAGACACCCTAGTAACGTTCTCTCAATAGAAAGACTGTCTGTTAAACATGCAGTATTCTTGTCTCAATACACTCTGCTAGCAGTTGGTCACAATAATTTTATTAAAGCATGCGCGTACACGCTTTGTTAGCGATTTGTTGGTTAGCCTACGTAGTTTAACATCCCACAGCCACTCAGGACGCCGTGTGGAGGGCTATGGATAACTTCGACCACTTGGGGTTCTTCAACGTCCACTGACTACGCGCAGTACACGCGCCTCTAGCATTTCTTCTCCGCCGAAATGTGATAGCCACGGCCAACATTGATCACCCGTCTATCAGATCAGCAGTCGAGCACCTTAACTAAGACACCGCGGCGGTTACGAACACTGCTTACAAACACATGTCTTTCCGCAACATGCGTATGCGGTATGTCTGAACGTGTTGCTTGTAGAAGGCAACGCAATCTGGAAGATGCGTGAGCGAGAAAAAATCGACGGAATGTTGCATTAAAAATCTTTATTTAGAGTACATTACACTAGTGGCTTAAAACAATTTACATTCGTTAATAGTCACAGAATTCACCTGTGAAATATGCAAAAAAAATCTCGAAGCGAATACATTTCAAACGCACTCATGATTTACAGAATCATTTGAACATATAAATTAACATTAGGACAATTGAACGCCGTTTATATCACAGTAAAATAATATCAAATCGTGCATGAAAACCTGCCATGTGTGCCCCTTCGATAGGTAAGAAAGTAGAAATATAAGACCAAATGAAAAAATCAAGCACGTCATAACAGAACACACAAGAAAGGGTGGTCAATAGTTAATGATTAGAATAGATTAGATGTGATAAGAAAAGACAGATGAGACGTAAGAGCAGTCAACGTGTGGCCTTATCTCTAGCTTGAGATTCGCGAGTGCTGCTGGTTTCTCGATGCGGTGGTCTCTGCCGAAAAGAGTGACAGCCTCTTGCCACGTGTCGGTGTTCTTTTCGGGGACACTTCCTTGCTATTTTCACGACATCGCCTTCCGGCTCCTGATATCCACGAGCGGTCAGACTTGCTCTCGCCGCAACAGCGGCCCAGGTCGCGCGAAGTGCACAACCACGCGTGGCTCACACGAGGATAGTTCCACAGCGCTTCATTTCGCTACAAACGATGACATCGGTATCACAATCCTACAATTACGTAGTATCACTTTCAATCAAACAAGTCCACAAACGTAATTTAATGTTTTGAAAGGCGCACAGAACTCAAAAAACGGGCGCGTCACGTGCGACTTTGCCCACTCCGCGACGAGGCGAATAAGGAAAAGACGAACAGGTCTGAACAGGTTCTTTTGGGCACGGCAGCTTGTGTGATGTAGCACGTAGCACGCCGGGTGCCGGAGCAGAGAGGGGTGAGAATACCTTGCCAGGCGAGTTTCGGGACAATGGGGCGCGTTTATTCCCACAGCACAACCTTCCGCTGCATGTCACTTGAGGTGTTATTCTGAGCCCCCCGTGGAAAGAGAAAAAAAAGAAGTAAAGAGGAAAAATAATATGTTCCAGGCGTTGAAAAAAGCACGTACAGGGGTTGGAACTGCATTTTAGATGCGAAGTATCTCTTGCTCGGGGGTATGTCACGCGGCGTGGTAATCCGCACGCTGCGTAGTAGTCCGCACTCACACTATGCATGCGCAACTCTCCTCCTTCTCTCTGTCCAACAGCTGCACGTTACTCTCTCCCCTTCTCTACCAGCACCTGCTTGCGCTTCTCCTGCGTTCTCGCTTCTCCTCTCACGGCGCATACGCTACTCTTCTTCTCTAGTGTCCTTTCTTTCAAGTGGTAGAGCGCTGCGCACGTTCAGTCCAGCGCTTGCCTCGGTTGGCTCCTCTGAAATGCGGGCTCGACATGCCGAAATTCTCTCCTGCGCAGCGCCGCGATGAGGGCCAGCGCATGTGCGTCCCCTCCCCCTCTCTCTCCTCTCCTACGCTGCCTCCCTCTCGCGCGCCTGTCGACCGCGTTCCCCGCGCGCCCTGTGAGAAATAACAGCCAGACTAGAGGGAAGACACGACGCGCGTAGTGTTTCTCTTCGCGTTCCACGACGCGAGGTCGGTAGCATGCCCAGCGAACGCCAACTGAACGCGATCGTGCAAGTGCTCCGGCTTCGCATCGCCTCATAGTCCCCTTTAGCGGGAGATGGTGTAATTTTTTTATCGTATTTCACACGCAGGAAATATTAGTAGTAGTAGTAGTAGTAGTAGTAGTAGTAGTAGTAATAATAATAATAATAATAATAATAACAATAACAATGAATTCACTGCTTTTAAAAGCGCCTGAGAAGCACTGAATTAAAGAGATGGTTTCTGCATTCAGAGGGCAAACTTATTTGACACCCGTCGTGGGAGTGGCCCACCGGTGTCACCCCCTAAAGGGGATCGTGCGCCGCCTCCGGATAATAATAAAGTTCTTTGCCTGCCTGCCTGCTTGGCAGCTAATACGTGTATTACACTTCACTGATCTGTGCAGTTTATGAGCACGTACTCAGTGCCTAGAAAGATGGAAGGGATGTAGTGTTGTAAATGTCTCAGGTTCGGTTCAGCGCGTATTCAGAAGAATGTCTTACGCTTAACGCATTCGTATGGGAATATTTCGGTGAATCCTGATGCTGGACACATGAACCCGGTAGCGACCAATGCCAAAAAGCATATTAAAGAGAAGCATTGTGAGTTTCCCCATGAGTTTAGTGGTAGATGTTATTGAATTTCCACTTCTTGATAGTGTTCAGCATATGGTTAACGAAGTAGGCATCAAGGGAGTTAATTATTTTGTGATGGCCACCTTTTTGGGAAGAAAAGTTAGTGTGCTATAGTGAGCACTGCTGATCATTGGGATAAGGAAAAACTGAAGAAGCAAGGAATGATACACCTTCCCCTCCCTGAGTCGTATGTATGGAACTAGCACTATGCAGTACGTGCCCACTTATTTGGGTTAGCACATCAATAATTGAAGGGCTTCGGCGCGGGAGCCTTTCTAATATAAATCCGCTGCATGATTACATGCAACGAGGACCTGCATGGATGCCATATTATTACATCTGTGTAGGTCCTCGTCGTTACATGCATAATTATATGTCAAGAGTATGACATACGCGTTTTGGGGCTGGGAAAGTGCGGAAGCGTTCAATGTTCAATTACTTCGCACCCCTAGCTAAAGGAAAATCCTCTTTTCGAGGTACATATATAATAGTAATTATAAATCAGGCCTTCAGCGGGTCTATTTAGATTACTCTTTATACGTAAGTAAGGAGGAGGGCTCTAGATGGCCTACGTTGTATATTCTTTAGAGAACAGTATGGAGCAGGCCTTCAGACGGTCTACATAAAATAGTCTTTATAGAAAAGTAAAAAGAAGGCTTTTAAATGGTCCATTGACAAATGTTAGTAGATCGCCATTGGTAATAGACGTCACGTAGAAAACAGCGCTACGAGACGGGACAAAGAAAGGGCACAAACACGGCGCCGTGTTTGTGCCCTTTCTTTGTCCCGTCTCGTAGCGCTGTTTTCTACGTGAAGTCATGCACCAACCAGCCCAAATCCGTACCCTACTGCGGTAATAGACGGTCGCCAATGTCAATAGATGGTTACTAGGTTGTCTACTCAATGTTACTAGCCATTTTGTAAGGGATGGAAACCGTTCTGCGCAACTTGCAGTGGCACACGTGTTTGTGTTACCTGGTCGACGTCGTCGTTTTCGCTCCGGACTTCACGCATCTTCAACGTCTGCGGCATGTTTTGACACGTTTGAGCAACGCCGGCCTCTAACTGAATCTAAAGTGCCAATTTGCAGCCCGGCAGCTGACAATCCTAGGGTAAGTCGTGTCCAAGGACGGAATTCTTGCCGATCCCGCCAAGCTTGGGGCCGTGCCCGAATTTCCCAGACCTACGTCCGTCAAAGAACTGCACGGTTTCGTAGGACTGTGCTCATATTTTCGACGCTTGATGCGCAACTTTGCCACCATCATATCGCCGCTGATGAAGCTCCTTGGAAGTAACGGCTCCCAAAATTCGTGGTCGTCCGAGTGCGACGACGCCTTCGCAAAGCTCCGTCGTTTGTTGACGTCTCTCCCATACTACGCCACTACGACCCTATGGCCCGAACGGAGGTACAAAAGGACGCCAGCGGTGTCACGGAAAAAGAGTGCCTGGCGATCATCTGGGCCTTTACGAAATTCCGACCTTATTTGTATTGTCGCCCAATATATATCATCACCGACCATCATGCAGTAGGCTGGCTGTCTTCGTTGAAGGAACCTTCGAGCCGTCTCGCGGACTTCGCGTGAAACAATATGACATCTGCGTGCTGTACCGCAATGGACGCCAGCATGCTGACGCCGACGTCATCTCGCGGAGCCCTTGCCCGACGACAATGCCTCCTGCTCAGTACCTAACATAGCTCTTTCTTCCATCAACGTTCACACCATCACACAGCGCAAGGATAAATGGATTGCCTAGCTGATAGACTTGCTCACTCGACCGTCGGCAACCCCAACCACTCGCGCGTTGCATCGTCAAGCCCACCATTTCGCCATTCGTGACGACCTACTGCACCGGTGCAATTACCACACCGACGGCCGCCTGTGGGTACTTGTGATACGGCGCAGTCTGCGTTCTGAAATATGCGAGTCCTTCCACTCTGATGCGCAATACGCGCATTCTGGGGTATCCAAAACTTACCACCACATTCGACAACGATACTTCTGGCGAGGGATGCACCGCTACGTGCAGAATTCCTCCTGCCTCGATTGCCAGCGCCGAAAACCTTCAACGCATATGTCACCAGTTGGTCTACAACCATTACCTAGCCCTAACCGTCCGTTTGGGCGCCTGGGCAACGAGTTGTATGGACCACTTCCTGTGACGTCGGCTGGTAACCGCTGGGTCGTCGTCGCTCTTGACCGTCTAATGCGATACGCGGAAACCGCCGCGCTCCCAGCGGCTACATCGCTCGATTTTGCCTCCTTTCTGCTACACCGAATCATGCTGCGTCACGGTCCACCTTAGGAGCTTCTCAGCGACCGAGGCCGTTTGTTTTTGTCGGAAGTCGACGAAGCCATTCTGAAAGAGTGCCATGCTGTTCGCCGCAAAACTACTGCTTACAACCCGCAGACGAATAGCCTAACGGAACATTTTAACCGCACGCTCGGTGACATGCTCTCCATGTACGTCACGCCCATCACACCCATTAGGATGCCCATTCTGCACTTCGTTACCTACGCATATAATACTGCCCCTCAGAGCCCATCGAACCCATCGAACTGTTTTCGGACATGCGCCGTCGAGGGCGCTACATTTTGAACGTTGAGCTCCTCAAGGCCTACTATGACCCGCTCATAATGACAAGCTGTTAGGTCGCCGGGCGGCTTCCGTTTCGTACCCGGGTTAATTGTAGCGAAGCCTTGGAGATGAGTAATGACTTGCGCTCTCTAGCGCCTTCGAGTGTGTTGTCCTCTTTGGCTCCTCCCGCTCGCGCTGTCAGTCCGCGTTTGTGCCTTGACTGTCGCCATTGCGGATCGTCGCCGAGTGCCATCAAATAAACGCCTTAACATGCGTAAGGAAAAACACTCACATGTTCTTTTATGCATTCAGATAAGATTACTCGAAGGCGAAAGCCATGTTCTTTTTCTTCTCGGTCGATTGTATGGATCTCCTCGCACCCGAAAGCTTTCTGCACCTAGCGTGCCTTTGCACTGCCTCCGGGTGTGAAAGCCTCGCAAGCTTTCTGCACCACACATGCCTCCGGAATTGGCCCACCTATGACCAAGCGACAATGTAATGAGATGACGTCATTATGTGACGTCACGTCACATGACGTCCCATGAACACCAGAATTTGTGACGTCATGACGACTTCGCAAATTCTGGCGATCTGTGACGCGCCACTGTGACGTCATCGCATGATTTTCCATCACTCGTGTTGACGCCGACGGTCACATTTCATGTTTGATGAGACATTCAAGGCTTTCACTTGTAGAGAGCAGCCCATTTACAGGTAAATGCGAAAATCGTTGACATGAAGCATCAAGCAGAGGCACGTGGAGCGCCTCTTTAGCTTCGCGAATGTTGTGTCAAGTTGTAACTACTGATTAACAGTTCGAAGCTGATGTAACGATATTACTGTGACATATATATATATATATATATATATATATGTATATATATATATATATGTATATATATATATATATGTATATATATATATATATATATATATATATATATATATATATATATATATATATATATATATATATATTGCCACGTGCCTTTCTTTATCCTCATGATGGTTAGCGCAAACGCGACACAGACAAAGGAAGAAGAAACAACGACACAAGCGCTATCTAACAACTGAATGTTTATTGGGAAAATCACAAATATATATGTCTAAGAAAGAGAAAAAACAACAAACCCGCACATGCGCCAAAGATAATTGACAGATAAAAACGTGTCTGCTAACAAAACTACGCCCTTTCCAGGAAAGACACTTCCTCATCAATCAAAGCGATAGAGGGGCAGCTCACGCACGTGTCTTTCTTTTTTATCATCTCACAGGCCTCCGCGATTTCTCGAGTACGCTGGCTCTTGTGCCAAGTCACCACGACCGTTTTTTCCAGCTCAGGAGCACAGCCACATTGTCGGCAATGGAGGGCAAGGTGTGAGGACGGCGCGCCCTTCAAAGAGCTAGCATGCACTCTCAAACGGACGTTGAGACACCTCCCGGTCTGTCCAATGTAGGAACTACCGCAGGACAAGGGTATGGTGTACACAACGCCGCAGGCGCAGTCAACGAACCGTGTGGCATGTTTCATAGAAAACTCGCCATCTACTGACCTCGCCTCTCTTTTCTGCACCTGTCTGTCAATAGAAGCGCACACGCTTCCGAGCTTTCTGCCAGCACGAAATACGACATTGATGTCGTAATGACTAGCCACCTTCTTAAGGCGATGCGAAACTTCTTTATCACTTTTGGTGTATTCGGTTTTCGGCCACAAAGACTGTCAGCAACGCTCAGCGCGAACCGCGCCTCATTGTTCGAGAACCTTCGCGACCATTGTAGATCGTTTGTTAAGATTGCGCGCAAGACGCGCACACTCGAGCTTATTCTAGAATTTGCACGACAGCCAGCGATAACGTTGGAATATTCGACGGCACATGTTTAAATGCCGACGCGCTTCACCGCTAGTCAGTTGATCGACGGACGACGCCCTGTTCGCCGCTATCATTGTACAGCGTGTATTTCTGTAGTTCTAGTTCTCATTTTCTGGCCACAAGTTCGGCCAAATAAACAGTTTCATCCTGCAAACGCCGACTGCTGTCTTCGTCGACGTCACGCCCACGTGACATCTGGTGGAGGTGCTGCTGCTTCCATGATCCGGACGCCCCCGCGAAGCGCTGACCCAAGCCCAAGCCGCGAGGAGGACGACGGCAAAGAAAACCCGGATCGTCGAACTAGCCGCCGGCAGCTAGGACTCAAGCCAGAGTACGGACCTCTTCCCGGCAACGCCAGGCAACCTAACGCCGTGACCTCGACTTTAACGATGACCGACCCAGTAGCTCCAACACCGATCCGGCTGCATCAGCCCCGGGAGCCGCCAACCTTCCACGGGTCGTCGCTCGAAGATCCAGAGAGCTGGCTGGAAAGGTACGACCGGGTCGCCGTTTTCAACAATTGGACAAGTGAAGACAAACTACGGCACGTGTATTTCGCGCAAGAAGACACCGCTCGGACGTGGTTCGAGAACAGAGAAGCCACGCTGACGAACTGGGACCTTTTTCGCGCCGCATTTTTGGACACCTTCGGCAGCGTCGTCCGCAAGGAAAAAGCCGAAACGCTGTTGGAGACCCGTGTACAGCTCCCGAATGAAAGCATCGGGATGTACACCGAAGAAATGACCCGACTGTTCCGGCACGCAGACCCGGCTATGCCCGAAGAAAAAAAGCTTCGTTTCCTGATGCGGGGAGTGAAGCAAGAGCTCTTTGCCGGACTTGTACGCAACCCGCCCAAGACAGTAGCGGAGTTCAGTTCGGAGGCCACAACGATTGAAAAGGCCCTAGAAATGCGTACGAGGCAATACAACCGCCGTATGCCGACGACGAACTACGGGGAAGCACATGCGCTGGGCTCCGACGACTTGCGTGAGACGATAAGGGCGGTCGTGCGCGAAGAGCTCCGAAAGATGTTTCCTGCATCGCAATCCCAAGTGCATTCCATAGCCGACGTCGTTCGCGAGGAAATTCAGCACCCGCTGGGAGTTGCTGCACCGCCGCCACCTGCGCCGGAAGCCATGAGCTATGCTACCGTTGCACGCCATGCTGTCGCCACTCCGGGCTATCACCAACGTCCCGCGCCATCGCAGTTCCGTCGCCAGACACCGCCGCCACGTCCGACGCCATCCCGCCCGCCTGCAGGCCAAAGCTACACCCCCCGAAAGACCGACGTTTGGTGCGCCCCTGACAACCGCCCGCTCTGCTACCACTGCGGGGAGGCCGGCCACACATACCGCCGCTGCCAGTACCGACAGATGGGGCTACGCGGATTCGCCGTCAACGCGCCGCGCCCGCAGCCAGGCGAATGGCCTCGCGACATTGACGACTACCTGACCGGAACACAGTGGCAAGAACGACGACCTTCCCGCTCGCCGTCGCCCGGCCGCTACATGTCACCGCACCGTCGGCAGCACACTGGCCCAAACCGGGGCCGGTCGCCTAGCCCGTATCCGGGAAACTAAGGGCAGCAACCGATGGAGGTGCGGTTGCTGTACGACGAAATGCCGAAGATCCTCCGCGGCCGCCGACGACGACTACGCGACGAGACCTGCTGAACACGACGCGAAGCAGACGAAGCCCTGACGACGAAACATCGGTCCCTGAAGAAGACCTGTCGACGCGACGTACAAGCAGCGGGACAAGCCGACCTAGCCGTGACCCGACGCCGCGATTTAACCGCAACGCAAGACGACGGATTAGCGACCTCGACGTACTATTCGACGGCCACAACGTCACCGCTCTCGTCGACACTGGAGCCGACTATTCCGTCGTCAGTGGACCATTCGCCAAAAGATTGAAGAAAGTTAGGACCGCTTGGCAAGGGCCCGAAATCCGGACCGCTGGGGGCCATCTAATAACTCCGGCTGGAGTCTGCACCGCAAGAGTCACCATCAAACCGGACTTATCCTGCGAGCTTTGTAGTCTTACAGCATTGCTCCAGGGATGTGATACTTGGGATGGACTTCCTAAGCCACCACGGCGCCGTCATCGATCTGAGATCTGAGTCAATAACACTAACCTCAGAAAAAGCGCTGCCGCCACACACGACGCCAGGAAACCCCGTGTTGAATGTGATAGAAGAGCACGTCACCATTCCGCCTCTCTCCAGCATCATCATATCCGTCGGAACTCAAGAACCCGCAGACCTTGAAGGTGTCATCGAGGGCGATCAGCACCTACTTCTGAACCGTCAGATTTGCGTCGCAAGAGGCATAGCCGAGCTGCGTGATGGCAAAGCTAAGGTATTGCTGACAAACTTCAGCCACGAATTTAGGCACCTCAACATTGGTACGACGGTCGCCTACATCCACGAATTCGTGGACGCCAGCAGTTCTTTCGCCCTCTTCGATGCTAGTGAACCTTCTTCGACGGATCGACGAAACCAACCCGATTTCGACGTCAACCCGAGCCTCCCCAAACACAAGCAAGACCAGCTAAAAGCCCTGCTCCTACAATTCAAGGACTGCTTCTCGTCGTCGTCAAGAATTCGACAGACCCCAGTCGCGAAACATCGCATCATAACAGAAGAAAGTGCCCGACCAATTCCCCAGAGCCCGTACCGAGTTTCGACGCGAGAACGCGAGGCCATCAAAAAACAGGTCGCCGAAATGCTACGCGACGACATCATCCAGCCGCCCAAGAGTCCGTGGGCGTCACCTGTGGTGTTAGTGAGGAAGAAGGATGGAACCCTTCGTTTTTGCGTCGACTATCGTCGCCTGAACAAGATCACGAAGAAGGACGTGTACCCTCTCCCACGGATAGACGACGCCCTAGATCGACTCCATAACGCCAAGTACTTTTCGTCGATGGACCTCAAGACCGGCTACTGGGAAATCGAAGTAGACGAGAGAGACCGTGAAAAGACTGCCTTCATAACACCAGACGGCCTGTTCGAGTTCATGGTCATGCCCTTTGGTCTTTGCTCGGCACCCGCAACTTTCCAACATGTCATGGATACAGTGCTGGCTGGCTTGAAGTGGCAGACTTGCCTCGTGTACTTGGACGACGTCATTGTGTTTGCCTCAAACTTCGACGAACACCTGCGGCGGCCTGAAGCTGTACTTCAAGCAATAAAGAGCTCCGGACTCACCCTGAAGCCAGAAAAGTGTCGCTTTGCGTAGGAGGAACTTTTGTTCTTGGGACACGTGATAAGCAAGTTCGGAGTACGCCCTGAACCCCAGAAGACAGTCGCCATCGCTACATTCCCGCCGCCTACCGACAAGAAGGCCGTGCGTCGATTTCTCGGCCTGTGCGTCTATTACAGGCGGTTCGTCAAAAACTTTGCCCGCATCGCCGAGCCACTTACTAACCTTACCAGGACCGACGTCGAGTTCAAGTGGGAAACGCCGCAGCGGGAAGCATTTCAAGAACTAAAACGACGCCTGCAGACGCCTCCGTTACTCGCGCATTTCGACGAATACGCCCAAACGGAAGTGCACACCGACGCAAGCAATGTAGGATTCGGCGCCGTTCTTGTGCAGAGGACTGACGGAGTGGAAAGGGTAATCAGCTATGCTAGCCGGTCGCTATCAAAGGCGGAAGCAAACTATTCTACGACAGAAAAGGAGTGCCTTGCCATAATTTGGGCTACAACAAAGTTTCGCCCCTACCTTTACGGCAGGCCCTTCAAAGTTGTGAGCGACCACCACGCCCTGTGTTGGCTAGCTAACTTGAAGGACCCTTCAGGTCGTCTCGCACGATGGAGCTTGAGACTTCAAGAATTCGACATTACCGTCGTTTACAAGTCTGGAAGAAAACACTCTGACGCCGACTGCCTGTCTCGTGCCCCCGTGGAACCGCCGCCGCAAGACGACCAGGACGATGACTTCTTCTTGGGAACCATAAGTGCCGACGACTTCGCTGAACAACAGCGATCCGACCCGGAACTCAGAGGCCTTATGGAATACCTCGAGGGCAAGAACGCCGTCGTTTCGAAAGTGTTCAAGTGAGCACTGGCGTCGTTTTTCTTAGGCAACGGCGTTCTCCGAAAGAAGAACTTCTCACCGAATCGAGCCAAGTACCTTCTCGTGGTGCCTTCAGGATTGCGGCCAGAAGTCCTCCAGGCCCTGCACGACGACCGCAGGACACCTCGGTGTTTCCCGAACGCTGGCAAGAATACAGGAAAAGTACTACTGGCCGCGCCTTGCCGCCGACGTCACTCGCTACGTAAGGACATGCCGAGACTGTCAGCGACGCAAGACACCGCCAACAAGACCAGCGGGCTTTCTTCAGCCGATCGAGCCACCTCGGCGACCGTTCCAGCAGATCGGAATGGACCTCCTGGGACCATTCCCAACGTCGACTAGTGGTAATAAGTGGATCATCGTAGCTACCGACCACCTGACCCGTTACGCTGAAACAAGGGCCCTACCTGGAGGCAGTGCCGCCGAGGTAGCGAAGTTCTTCGTTGAAGACATCGATCTGCGTCATGGCGCCCCAGAGGTCCTGATCACCGACAGAGGTACAGCGTTTGCTGCGGAACTAACTCAGGCGATCTTGAGGCACAGCCAGACAAGCCACCGCCGGACCACTGCCTACCACCGTCAGACCAATGGCCTCACAGAGCGCCTAAATAAGACCATCGCCGACATGCTGGCCATGTACGTCGACGTTGAGCACAAGACGTGGGACGCGGTCCTTCCGTACGTGACCTTCGCTTACAACACGGCCGTCCAAGAAACGACGCAGATGACGCCATACAAGTTGGTCTACGGAAGAAGCCCGGCAACGACGCTCGATGCCATGCTACCCAACGTCACCGACGAAGAAAATCTCGACGCCGCCGCTTACTTACAGCGGCCGAAGAAGCACGACAGCTCGCCCGCCTACGGATCAAGAACCAGCAGATGACTGACAGCCGCCGCTACAACCTTCGACGACGCCACATAGAATACCAACCCGGTGACCGTGTATGGATATGGACGCCAATACGCCGACGGGGACTCAGTGAGAAGCTTCTTCGACGATACTTCGGACCGTACAGGGTACTTCGACGCCTCGGCGCACTCGACTACGAGGTTGTCCCTGACGGCATTACTAACTCTCAACGGCGCCGTGCACGACCTGAAGTCGTCCATGTCGTGCGCCTCAAACCATATTACGCGCGTTAGCGAATCTGAGGACGGTCATTTTGCTTTATTATTGTGCTTTCTTTCTTGTTCTTATTGTCTACTGTACTTTGTTGCTTTATTCTTGTTATTTATTGTTGCATGCATTAGCCTGTTCTGTTTCAAGCATCGGGACGATGCTTTTTCAGAGGGGGGCATTGCCACGTGCCTTTCTTTATCACTTTTGGTGTATTCGGTTTTCGGCCACAAAGACTGTCAGCAACGCTCAGCGCGAACCGCGCCTCATTGTTCGAGAACCTTCGCGACCATTGTAAATCGTTTTGTTAAGATTGCGCGCAAGACGCGCACACTCGAGCTTATTCTAGAATTTGCACGACAGCCAGCGATAACGTTGGAATATTCGACGGCACATGTTTAAATGCCGACGCGCTTCACCGCTAGTCAGTTGATCGACGGACAACGCCCTGTTCGCCGCTATTATTGTACAGCGTGTATTTCTGTAGTTCTAGTTCTCATTTTCTGGCCACAAGTTCGGCCAAATAAACCGTTTCATCCTGCAAACGCCGACTGCTGTCTTCGTCGACGTCACGCCCACGTGACAATATATATATATATATAGATATATATATATATATATATATATATATATACATATATATATATATATATATATTGTAAAGTAGAGACAGAGACAGCCCCCTTTGCAGGCCGGCTCTTCTATTCTCTTCGTCTTCCTTCGCTTCGCCCTAGCCTAGCATGCGCCCGTGCCCGAGCACCGCTGTCTTCATTACACTCGGCCACGCTGCGAGCACGGTGTCCTGCCAAAAAATGACCCTTCACGGGCGGTGGTCGTTTCCTCGCTGGTAAACCATTCAGAGGTCCTGGGTCCTGAACCATGATAGAGACGCCGGCTTCTAGAGACACCGATGCTTCTGGCGGGCGGCATTGGCTGCCTCGCAGAGGCCGCTGACGGCCACTCTGCGTCACTGCATGGCGAGCTGTCGAAATTGTCTCAGGCGGGCGGCATTGACTGTGCCTAGGCGGTCGGTCTTGTGTACGTGGTGACTTGTCTTGGCTAGCTTCTGAACATTCTGGGGGGCGGCATAGGCTGTGTCGTGGTGGTCGACCTAGGCCACGCAGCGACGGCGTAACACTATTGCGCTTGCCTTGGATGACCTTCTTGCTCAACGGTGGCGTATTGGACACGTTGTACTTCATTTTTTCCATCCCTTGTAGGTCCCCAGTCATGTGCTGTGGGCCCTTCCCTTTCAGGACGTCTCCTGTGAGCATGTGAGGGTGCTTCTTGTTGTTTTTGAGCACACGTTTTCTGGTTTCCTTTACCTCCACACCAAGAAAACATGGGCGTGTCCTGGGAGCTTCCCGATGGGTATTTGTTGGTAACACGACCACTCCTATATTTTTAGTCTCCCGTACAACAAGGCGATCGAGTGCGCCTTGGGTAGGTGACTGCTCCACAAGCTGAGGAAGCGGTTCCAGTGAGTAGTCGAGCACCGCAGTGGAAGCCATGGGTTCTTCCGGTGCCTTCACTGGAGGCGTGCCAAGAACGGCAGGAGCCGACATCTCCACGTGTCCGAGCAACGTCGAATCTGAGGCCCGCTCCTCCAACCGCTCTGAATGACGAGTGTTCTCGGCATCCCTCAGTGATGTTATGGTATCGGATACAGGCGCAGAGACTGAGACTAGCAGCGGTGTGCAGCACCTGGTTCCGACGTCTTTTGTAGAGCAGCCAGAGAAGCTCTCTGTCGTGGGTCTTGAGGGCACCGATGGGTCATCAAGGCGGTCTCCCACGTGAGCTCGATCACCGATGGAGGGCAGATTCGTGGACACGCGAGCTGCATCATTGAGGTGGTGTGCCTCGCAACTCCCGTGTGTGGCATAGGCTCGGTCGACAGGGAGGGGGTCGCACGGATGAATAAGTGGTCGAAAAACAGTAGTCAATCTTGCACACCACTGATGCCAGGATTGTTGTTTCACGCCTTCGTAGTTGTGCCATGCTTTGGCAGCATCACGAAGGCGGTCAATGGCCACGCACCATTTCTGTTGGACCGTCCACGCCTCGCGAGCTCTAAGAGCGTTGACGGTAGCCACCCAATTGTCGGCGTCGTCTTGGAAGCCGCGGAATTCCGGTAGTTCGCAGGTAGCCGGTGATGGTGCTACGGTAGGCGAAACTCCGGGGCATGACGACGCCTATGCCATAGACCTCACCCGTCAGAACTGGAATGATATTTGTTCCCAAATGGATAAGGCTCCTAACTCTAAGAACACATGGCAACTGCTCCGTCACTTGCTGGATCCTGATGGTGGCAAGCTGCAAGCTAAATATCAACTTGAACGTATCTTTCGTGAATATTCCGGCTCGTCCCCTTCCCTGCGTCAAGAGCTCATCAACACCTACATCCGTCCTGGACCCGTCATCCCTCTTCCTGCATATCAGGGGGTAGGTAACCCGCTCCTTGATGCCCCCATAACTAGAGCAGAGGTGCGGGCGGAACTAAATCGTCTCAAGACAAATTCTGCAGCTGGTCCCGATCGAGTCACCAATCGCATGCTCCGAAACCTGGACGATTCTTCTATCCAAGCCCTCACGGACTATATGCAGCAATGTTGGGAGCAAGGCACCATTCCCCAACCAGTCGAGTTGGTATGAGAGCTCCGTGAGGGCACACCGCAGATCTCTGCGGCGCTCGGGTGAGCTCTCTTCATGGTCTGGCGAGGCGGCGGCAGCCAACGCGGCATTGAGCGAGGGCAGTGCTGGCAAGGCGGCAGGACACAGCATGGAGACTGACGCTGCCAAGGCGTTCACCGTGACTCGGAGTCGCGCGATGGTGGCGGAAAGCTCGGCGGCGCTCTCGGGCGATCCGCGGGTGGTGCCTGTGGTGACGTCCGAGGAGTATGACACAATCAGCGTACTCACAGAGCAGGGACCCTTGTCCGAGGGAGCTTGGACAGCACCCCTAAGCGGCTCGGGTTCCGATGGAGTACTGAGTAAGTCGTTGTCGCTGGGATTCCCGGGATTCTTGCCGTCCCGGGATTCTTGCCGTTGGAAACGTCAACCGCGTTCCGAGGTAACCGGTACCCGTGCGATGTCTTGTCGTGAACTGGTACTGCGGCGTCGATGAAGGAGGCTTGAGCCGCCGAGGAGGCCTGGACGCCGTCCACGGACGGTGCCTGAAGCGCCGACAGATTGGCAGGTGGTGGCGAGGAGGCACGTACGCCGTCCCTGGGCGAGAGGAGCCCGTGCGCATTGTTGCCGCGAAGTAGCACGTCACCGGACAAGTAGTTCCCCGGAACCACAATGGAGGCCTGGACGCCGTCCGCTCGTAGTGGAATGGATGCTTGCCGCGGTGGTCTACTTGCGGGTTCAATCAGCGAGGAAGCGTGACGGCGTTCCTCTGGAAGACGCGTTGCCTCAAGCTAACAGCTGGGGTTCGCCGAAGCCTTTCCACGACTGCGCCATTGTAAAGAAGAGACAGAGACAGCCCCTTGTTGCAGGCCGGCTCTTCTATTCTCTTCGTCTTCCTTCGCTTCACCCTAGCCTATCATGCACCCGTGCCCGCGCGCCCCGCTGTCTTCAATACAATATATATATATATATATATATATATATATATATATATATATATATTTTAACAGTTTTAACGCATCCCCCGAGGAAGGGAGCTCCCCCCCGAAACTGTTGGGCGTAAATATTTATATCACTGTTGACAACGCCTCCGTTGTATTGTACCCATCATATATATATATATATATATATATATATATATATATATATATATATATATATATATATATATATATATAATCATCATCATCATCAGCCTGTCTACGCCCACTGCAGGGCAAAGGCCTCTCCCATGTTCCGCCAATCAACCCGGTCCTGTGCTTTCTGTTGCCACGTTATACCTACAAACTTCTTAATCTCGTCTACCCACCTAATTTTCTGCCTTCCCCTCACGCGTTTGCCCTCTCTTGGAATCCAGTCAGTTACCCTTAATGACCCTTGCGATAGATGGCGAGACGCTGGAAGTTGTAAAGGAGTACGTCTACTTAGGACAGGTAGCAACCGCGGAGCCGAACCATGAGAGTGAAATAACTTGAAGAATAAGGATGGGATGGGGCTCATTCGGCAAGCATTATCAAATCATGAATGGTAGTCTACCACTATCTCTCAAGAGGAAGGTACATATATATATATATATATATATATATACCTCCACCACTGTGAAAGACGCAGGACGACCGGACCAGATAACGCCAGCAGAACCGTTTATTCCAGTGTCTGCCTCGGCACAGAACCACGAAGAAGAAGAACAGGGATGATGATGGCTATGTACAAATGAGAACGATGAAGTGCATTAAATGCGCTTACAATATATACATATAAATATATATACTGTATTGAAGACAGCGGCGCTCGGGCACGGGCGCATGCTCGGCTAGGGTGAAGAAGAGAACGAAGGCCAGAATGAGAACAGCCGGCCCAGGAACGGGGGTCGTCTCTTTCCTCTCTATTTACAATGGCGAATTCGACGAAAAACAGTTATTATGTACCCGCTTCTTCGTCCATGGCACCCGCCAACGTACGGCGATAGTAAGCGCGGGTTGAGGACAGCGTCCAGACCTCCTCGGCACCTGCTCACCGCCGCCAGTGCCAACATCGTTCTGGGACAGCGTCTAGGCCTCCTCGACAACGCCGCACCGTTTCACCGACGCCGTGATACCTGTTCACGAGCAGGGACGCCGTCCACGCGTCCTCCACCATGGATTCATCTGCTGTGAGGACCGGGACCGCCGCATACACCGTGGACACCGCCCATGGCTTGTCGGCCGCCTCAACCGACAAAGGCGCGGAACTCTTGCGTGTCCTTACGGAACTCTGTCGTCAACACCACCGCGTGACGTCGTTGAACTCCGGGTTATTGCCTGCCGCTTCACCATCGTCGGCTGTTTGGGCAGTGCCGGTGTTCCGCGGCTTCCAGGACGACGTCTTCGGGTGGGTTGAGGCTGTCAACTCGCTCGCCACCCACCACGCCTGGTCGGACCATCAAAAATGGCTGATTGCCGTCAATCGCCGTCGCGCTGCCGCCAAGGCATGGCGTGCCTATGAAGGCGTCCGGCAGCGATCCTGGTCAGAGTGGTGCGTGAAGTTTACGAGTCACTTTCGCCCGCTTTTTTAAGCCTGCGACCCCCTGCCTACCGACCCACTGTCTACCGTGGATGGGAGCTGTGAGACGCACCACTTCGACGGTGCAGCTCGAACCGCTCGATTCCCACCCCCCTGCCCTCTCTCAGTATCGAGATCGTGAACGGCACGGTTCACCTGTGCCCGTGCTAAACAACGTGCCCGTTCTCGGACATGGAGCTCATTTGGGGTGACACGTCGATGGTTCATCAGTGCTCTCCGGCCCCACGACAGACTACACCACCCTCAAGCCAGAGCAGTTGGCGAGGCCGCCTCCAAGCTCAACAGCACTAGGACATATGGAGGCGTCGGTCCCTGTCGTGCCTGACGAACGACGAATTCGCGAACCCCAGCAGTCCGCGAATGACTGTACTAGGACAACCACAAAGTAGGCCTGTCCAGTGATGCCAACAAGATCGGCCCTTACCAGTCTAAGCCATATGTCGAAACGCCGCAGCTATTGGATGAGCCCGAGGACGCTCATGTTTGACTGAACAAGTCTCCTTAGAAGAAATTAAGGTGTCTATCCCGGTTGAGGTGACAGTCATTGATGACTTGTCGGCCCAGACCAACTCTCCTGCTGGCAACACTGCTTCAGAGCGGTACAGCTCGAATGCCCGTGACACATCGTCAAGACCTGCCAGCTCGACCACCTCAAAGAGCACTACAGCGACAAGTCTGCAACACCATGAGCTGCGTCGCAGCTTATCCCGGGAAATTACGCACTCATTGACACGGAAGCCTCGCTGTACACCTCGCTGGAGCTCGACCAACCATGAAGCAGTCAAACGACTCCAAATACTCCGACACTCTACTCTACGGCAATTTGCAGATCTTTCGTCTTCGGGAGTTCCGCATGTTCTGCTATTTTCAGAACGGCGACGGGACAGAGCTCAGCACTTTGGGTTATCCCTGCGACCATGTCGAAATAGTCAGGGCCGCCCGCCACAATCGTCCCTGAAGAAATTTCATGCCAAGTATCGTCATGACCAGGAACTACGACTACACGGAAGCCGCCAATTACATCCACCAGAGGGGAATGAGGCAGGTTTCCAAGGAAAGTCGCAGCGTGGCCGAGGGCGACCGCCGCAGCACAGTCAATGCCGCCCGCCACAGATGGTTTCAGCAGCTGTCCATGCAGTGTCGCAGCGTGGCCGTGAGCGGCCTAGGCGAGGTAGCCAATGCCGCCCGCCAGAAGCATCAGTGCTACCTATGATGGTTCAGCATCCAAGACCTCTGAATGTTTTCACCAGCGAGGAAATGGCCACCACCAGTGAAGGGTCATTTTTTTGGCAGGACACCGTGCTCGCAGGCTGGCCTAGTGTAATGAAGACAGCGATGCACGGGCACGGGCGCATGCTCGGCTAGGGCGAAGAAGAGAACGAAGGGCAGAATAAGAACAGCCGGTCGAAGGACGGGCGTTGTCTCTTTCCTCTAGCCTTTACTTTATATATATATATATATATATATAATCACGTGGTCGTGACGTCGGCGACGACAACAGCCGGCGTGCTCAAGATGAAACTCTTTATTTGTCCGAACTTGTGGCCGGGAACTGAAAACTGAAACTACAGCAATACACGCTGTAAACTGATAGCGGCGAACTGGTCGTCGGCCGTCGCTAATACCTCACGCATTAAACTTTCCAGTCTTATCACTGGCGGTCGCGCAAGCTCCGAAATAATCTAGACTATTCGCGTTCTGCGTGCAATCTTAACAAAATGATCTACTACAATCGCGAAATTTCTTGAACACTGCGGCACGGTCGAGCGTTGCTAACCGTCCTTCCTGGTCAAACCCGAATACATCAAAATAAAAAACGATGTGGGCGTTGCATTGCCCCCTCTGAAAAAGCATGGTCCCGATGCCTGTGACAGAACCTAGAAGTAAAAAAAAAAAACAAGTGCATTCACAAATAAATTACAACAAGCAATAAGTACAACCAAAATTACAATAATAAAGCAAAAGGAACAGTCCTCAGGTTCGCTAAAGCGCATGAAACGGCTCAAGGCGCACGACATGGACGACTTCAGATCGTGCTCGGCGCCTTTGAGAGCTCGTAATGCCGTCCGGGATAACCTCGCAGTCTAGAGCGCCGAGACGTCGAAGCACCTTGTATGGCCCGAATTATCGCCGAAGAAGCTTCTCGCTAAGTCCCCGACGGCGTATCGGCGTCCAAACCCACACACGGTCACCGGGTTGGTACTCTGTGTGGCGTCGACGAAGATTATAGTGGCGGCTGTTGACCCTCTGCTGATTCTTTATGCGCAGACGGGCGAGCTGTCGAGCTTCTTCGGCGCGTTGCAAATAAGCAGCGAAGTCGACATTGTCTTCGTCGGTGGCCGTTGGTAGCATTGCGTGGAGCGTCGTTGCTGGGCTCCTTCCGCAGACCAACGTGTGAGGTGTTACCTGCGTCGTTTCTTGCACAGCGGTGTTGCATGCGAAGGTCAAGTACGAAACGATGGCATCCCACGTCTTGTGCTCGACGTCAACGTACATAGCCAGCACGTCGGTGGTGGTCTTATTTAGCCGCTCGGTGAGGCCATTGGTCTGAGGGTGGTAGGCACTGGTCCGGCGGTGGCTTGTTTGGCTGTACCACAAGATCGCCTGAGTTCACTCCGTAGTAAACGCCGTACCTCTGTCGTTGATGAGGATCTCTAGGGCGCCATGACGCAGAACGATGCCTTCTACGAAGAGCTTCGCTACCTCGGTGGCACTGCCTCTAGGTAGGGCCCTTGTTTCGGCGTGGGGGTCAGGTAGTCGGTAGCAACGACGATCCACTTAGTACCGCCAGTCGACGTTGGGAACGGCCCCAGGAGGTCCATCCCGATCTGCTGGAAGGTGGCTTGATCGGCTGAAGAAAGCCCGCTGGTCTCGTTAGCGGTGTCTTGCGTCGCTGACAGTCTCAGCATGTCCTTACGTAGCGAATGACGTCGGCGTCAAGGTGCGGCCAGTAGTACTTTTCCTGTAATCTTGCCAGCGATCGGGAAACACAGAGGTGTCCTCTGTCGGGTCGTCGTGCAGGGTCTGGAGGACTTCTGGTCGCCGTTCTGAAGGCACCACGAGGAGGTACTTGGCTCGCAGTGGTGAGAAGTTCTTCTTTTGGAGAACGCCGTTGCGTAAGAAAAACGACGCCAGTGCTCGCTTGAATACTTTCGGAACGACGGCGGTCTTGCCCGCGAGGTATTCCGTAAGCCTCTGAGTTCCGGGTCGGATCGCTGTTGTTCAGCGAAGTCGTCGGCACTAATGGTTCCCAAGAAGTAGTCATCATCCTGGTCGTCTTGCGGCGGCGGGTTCACGGGGGCACGAGACAGGCAGTCGGCGTCAGAGTGTTTTCTTCCGGACCTGTAAATGACGGTAATGTCGAATGTCGAATGCGAGACGACCTGAAGGGTCCTCCAAGTTGGCTAGCCAACACAGGTCGTGGTGGTCGCTGACAACTTTGAAGTGCCTGTCGTAAAGGTATGGGCGAAACATTGATGTAGCTCAGATTATGGCAAGGCACTCCTTTCTTGTCGTAAAACAGTTGGCTTCCGCCTTTGATAGCGACCGGCCAGCATAGCTGAATACCCTTTCCAATGCGTCAGTCCTCTGCACAAGAACGGCGCCGAGTCCTATATTGCTTGCATCGGTGTGTACTTCTGTTCGGGCGCATTCGCCGAAATGCGCGAGTAACGAAGGCGTCTGCAGGCGTCGTTTTAGTTCTTGAAATGCTTCCTCCTGCGGCGTTTCCCACTTCAACTCGACGTCGGTCCTAGTAAGGACCGACGTCGAGTAGTAATAATAAGCGCACAGGCCGATAAATCGCACAGGCCGTCTGTAATAAGCGCACAGGCCGAGAAATTGACGCACGGCGTTCTTGTCGGCAGGTCGCGGGAATGTAATGATGGCGACTGTCTTTTGCGGGTCAGGGCGTACTCCTGACTTGCTTATCACGTGTCCCAAGAACAACAGCTCCTCGTACTCAAAGCGTCACTTTTCTGGCTTCAGGGTGAGTCCGGAGATCTTGGTTGCTTGAAGTAAAGCTCCAGGACGCTGTAGGTGTTCGTCGAAGTTTGAGGCAAACATAACGGCGTCGTCGAAGTACACGAGGCAAGTCTGCCACTTCAAGCCAGCCAGTACTGTATCCATGACAGGTTGAAAACTCGCGGGTGCCGAGCAAAGACCAAAAGGCACGACCTTGAACTCGAACAGGTCGTCTGCTGTTATGAAGGCAGTCTTTTCTTGGTCTCGCTCGTCCCAGGACCTCTGAATGGTTTACCAGCGAGGAAACGA
>NW_023614947.1:0-60001 GCF_013339695.2 Rhipicephalus sanguineus
ATACACACTGTACTTAGCTGATGTCTGTCACATGATATGGCTGTCATTGTATAGCTTTAACATGATTTATTCGCTCTAGCTAAATGAGTCCAAGCTAATGATGTTAATGTACCTTGATATGCTATTTCATTGTTCCTTGATGCATATGTATCAAGGTACAGTGCTTATGTACCTTAATATGCTATTTCAGTAGACGGGCAGAGTGTGCAAAGCAAAATTGTTGCCGAAAAGTATTTTCACTTCCTGATAATCTGTGCTTCGGTGGGTTCTCACGGTTGCATGGCGGCAGAAGGAGGTCCAACGTAAATGACTGTATCCAAGGTAGATGCTGCAACAACGAGAGCGCACGGTCTTGTCACATGTTATTGCGCGCAAATTGACACCATGACGAAGGATCAAAACAAACAAGTGAAGTTGGAGAACAGAAAAACAAAGTTGTCCTTTATGCACATTTCATCACGTGACAATGCGATAACCGTGGCCTTTTGCTCGAGTGTATATTCCCTGAAAGCATCATGCCTCATTCATGCTTTATCGCAAGGAAGAAAATTATATCGTGCAAACAACTTTATCAGGGCGCACTCGTGGGTCGATTCACTGGTCGTGTGAAGCAGGAGTTATATTCACAGGAGTTCCAAAACATGCATCACACATCATTGCTATCCGAGTTTAATGAATTTTAAATGAGAAGCATTTCTTAAACACTTCTGCGACTTTGAGCGGATCTATCTACCTATCTATCGAGCCGTCTACGACTCATTGCTCGTGCGGTCGTTCGTTAATGGTATGTGTGACATGACATGACTGTATGAAGAACATAAATGACGGGTCATAACTTGAAAATCATGATATGCATTTCATGAACAACATTATTTACACGCCTCTCCCTTGGTTTCTGTTGCGACTGTTTCGTTAACTTGATATTTACAAAAATAGGTATTGCGTCACAAGAGTGTATGACGCACATAAATGACAGTTTCATGGCATGCTTGTCAGGTGTGGCGTGATTTTGACAGCATGGTCTCGGGGCGCTAACGGCCGTTTGGCCTGCTTCATATACACCAAAATTGGTATTGCGCAGCGTGACTGTACGACCAACATAAATGTCAGCTGGTAACATGGAAACAATGACATTCGTGTAATCAGAAGCGTAGTCAGAATTTTTTTTCGCGGGGGGGGGAGGGTTCAACCATCCTTTTTTTATGTCGTGCTTGCGTTTGTATGCGTGCGCGTATATATAGGCACATGCAAATTCGAAAACTTTCGTGGCGGGGGGGGGTTCAACCCTCCCCAACCCCACCCCTTGCTACGCCCCTGCGTGTAATGTACGGCATGGGTTACATGCCACGCTCATGGTGCGCTGGCGGGCATTTCGCAAGCTCGACATGCCGACTCTTTTTTTTTTCTTTTTTTTTTGCTTTTCATTGCACTTTTCACGCGACAAAATGTGCAGGCTACATCTAAAGGTGCGAAACGACGATAAGGACTCGCAAAGAGACTGAGAGAACATCAGTATTACTTACCATTTTTGTTCCTGACTGTTCCGAGCACGCAGGGTACCCATCATCTGCTTGGTAACACACAGCGGCACGCTCGCTTGAGTCGACGGGCCGTCGCGATTACCGCACTCGCAGTGCAGCATGTTTGCACTGTCGTGAAACGACGCATTTCACATCCAGCGGCGAGAACACAATGAGGCTGCAGGCACAAAACGCGCACACAAGGCCGACACAGCTGAGCCACGGCCACCTGTTTTAAAGACGATAGTCTTTCTTGGGGAACTTAAACGCAGAAATTTTGGTCTGTCTTTCTGTCTGTCTGTCTTTCTGTTTGTCGGCACGTCCCTCGATTCAGCCACTCGGCCAAAGTTGAACCACTTGCCCAAGGGCCAGCCGTCTTGAACTGGTACGGCTGTTCATACTTGTGAACGTTGTCGATCAAAACGTAAAAATCATGCATATCTGAGGTGCAACATCACTAGGTAAGTATTAGGTGGCGTGTTCCTTTAATAGAAAATGCATACATACGCAATTTTAAGGACCCTAGTTTCTTAAGCTGCGCTGAAATGCATAAGAATGGAAGCTTGAGCGAGTTGGTATGCGCTCATCTTTGTTGAAACAGCGACTGCGCTGAAATTTGCCTTCCTCCGTGCCCTTCGCACGAGCTCATTGTTGTGTTTCGGTTTCGGTTCTGTATTGCACTGTACGAATGCCATGGGTTGGTGTTGAAAAACTTTAGTTTTGAGAAGGCCAAGAAGGTGAAAAAAAATATTTAAAAATGAAAAAGCAGCGTTGTGGGCGGCCTTCAGGCTGCCGGTTGTGGGCGCCGCTCTGGCGTTCCTGTTTTACCCAGGCGACCTGTAAATAAAAGAGTGTGTGGAGAGTACTCGTTGAGTGCGGACGTTTCTCTGCAAAGGTCTTCGCCTGCTGCTGCGCCTGGACTACCAGCACGCACACAGCACTCATGTTTCCCGACGTATTGCCAGATGGCGTCCATATCTCACACAGCGCCTCTTCTATCGTCTTTACACGACATTTGCAGCGAAGCACGCAGATACGCGGCCAATTTTTTCATGTAGCGCCCGTGGCTGAGCACGTGAGAAGTGGCGTTCGCAAGGTCACGGTACCGTGGTACGATCGCGCCGCCGCAGGCAATTCGGAACTTCAACGACTCTCTCCTCGCGTTTGTTTCTTTTTTGCTATTTTTCTTCCTTCGCGCGCGCATGCGTCGCGAAGCTTTGTGCCATTTCACGTCGATAGCACCTCGTCTGGCTTGCTTTTGAGCTGGCGGGGGCAGGCCGCAGTGAACAGCAACCGCCAAGGTCAAAGGGCGCTCCCTCGTTTCCTCTCGAACGCATACAGTACCCGTTCAGAGGGGCGCTCGTAGTGTCGCGTATATCTCTTTCTCTGGGCTATCTGTGCACGGGATTTTATTCCGTGCGCTGAAGCACGCCGCCTCTAGTCAATCCGTTATACACAAGCGCATACTGAGTGTGCGTGCGGTGCCGATTGACCACATCGAGGGTTCGCAGGCTTTTCCTTTTAGTTTATTTGTTTATGTATTTGTTTCGTTTACTACTTTCCCCCGCACAGCTGCGTAATGCCCGCCAGCACTGAAGGCTTTACGGAAAGCTTCTGAAAAAATGGAGAAAACATGCCAGAGGAAGTGAGATGGGACTTTCTTGTTTATGAACTCCATTTGACGAATGGCGTCAGATAGTGAATTTACCTCCTTTTTTTCATATTATTTCTTAACGAAGCAAAATTGAGGACGCAGAACCATATTACACCCACCTCATTACACCCTAAGGGAGTACTGTCCAGATGAAGGTACTATTAAAGGGACACTAAAGGCAAACAACAATTTATGTCAGAGTGAAAGCTCAATGTATGACAACTTCTAAAACTGCAATATTATCAACAGCAGTGCCCTACTTAACGAGAAATTAAGCTAAGTGTATCACATGATGAGCGCCACGAGTGCGACATTTTCGAAGTGATCCCGATGACGTATGAGAGTCTGCCTGCAATAAAACACTAGTAGTCAAACTAGCAGCAATAAAAAACAACCTTCCGTGCATCAAAATACGTAATAAATGCTGTTGGTTCCGTTTGATTCATGGAAGAAAGAACCTCTGAGGCGTTGCCATGGGGAACGGCGCGAGTGGCTCAAAGGTTCCGTTTTCGCCGAACTGCGCTTCGCCCGGCGCCCTGCTTCGCTCATGCGGTCGCGTCTCAGTGGTAGTTTCGGGATCGCGTACAACCGCGTGTGTTTTGCGCGCTCGTGAAAGTCGCTCTGACAGAAAGTTCGACAAAATGCCGCACGCATGTGATATTGCCGGATGCCCGAGTGGTCCACAACGCCAGTGCTGCAGCAGGGCAACCGATTGTGTCTTTTCACAGGGTGCCGCGGAATGAACCCTCTCGCTGAATTGGAGCCCAGCGTTGCGAGCCAATGTCTCGTTGTCAAGCTCTCCGTCTACATCCATTCCGGCGATTGCGGCAAGCTGCGATAGCCGTTGTTGCTGCTGTGGGTCCCGCTCCTTTCGCTCTGCTGCTGCTAGTGTCGGCGGCCGCGCAGTAAAGGCGGGCAACGTTGGGCACGGCAGTAGTGACGTATGAATGTCTGATTTCAGGCGGGTGACTTGAAGTGCGCTAACTCGATGCGGACCACTAAAACGTGATTTTATTTCAAAATAAGCACTTCCTTGTCATAAAAGTAGCACTACGACGTTTCTGGACCGATATTTCAACGATGAACGTCGACTTAATATTTGCCGTTAGTGTCCCTTTAAGGAGGATTATAGCCCTTAAAACGCCCAGTTAGGCTAGTTTGTGTTTGCAGTGTATCCTCTGAGAAGGCCAAAGAGTTAACATACCAAGTTTGAGGAATTTTTTTTAGCCAACGGCACCAAAATTCGATAAATACACTTTGAAATCCGCGACGGCACGCGTGGACATTTTGTCGCAAAATTTAGAAATGAAACTTTGAACTTCATTTTCTCCTTTATTATAACACCTATGATGGTGAAATTAACATTATAGTTATCAAAGTAAAATTTATCAATCTGAAGCGAATAACTGTTTCTCTTTAGTGTCCTTTTATGGGCTGCACAGAGGGAGGTATTCGCAGCGAGATCGGGCTACAGGTGGCAGCACTGTCGCCGCACTAGTGTGGATAGGCGGTTGTCGGCGCGTATACAAACGTGCACGACAGCGCTTCGTTGTGAGCGATAGGACCCAGTTTCCGGCAATCAAAATGCGTTGACTGCAGCGTTGTGGTAATATGTGCGCTCTTCATTCCTGAATTAATGCACGAAGCGCGCCGAACTTTACAACTACTTGTGAGAGAAGCGCATTCTGCCAACGAACGGGTTGCTCGCCTTCGGCGACAGTCGGCGTTTTCGCAATGGGTGACGTTTTCTGGTTGTTTTATTTCTAGATGTTTAGCTTGTGTTCCACCTACTACGCACTGCTGTGTCGCGCGACTGAATTAACTATTTACTTCTTGTTCATTCGGATGCTCCTCAACAAAAAGAAAGCCCGTATTCCTGCACGATGAGTTGAAATAGCACTTTGTGCACTGCGTGCTCAAATATTCATTCGCATTTCTTGTTCAGTTCTCCATGAAATGTAAAACGCCGCCATGTTGGGCTGCGCGCGGGAGTACAAAGGCCGAGGTCACAGCCTCGGTAGTGCATTTTTGGGGGGTCACGCCTGTTTAGCGCAGCCCAAAGAGGACTATGGCGGCGCCTTGGGAGTCGTCTGTGAGGAAAGCTACGTGGCTGACAGCGCTTTAGCGCTACGGAGACGTTTAACACGCACACGCTTGTTTTTATTCCAGTAACAGTACACAAAGGTAACTGCACAGCACGGAAATTTCTTCGATTGATTACTTGCACGACAGTAATGGAACAAAGGTCCGGTTACTTCACGGGACCAAAGTACGCTTTTTCATACGAATAATGTCCGCTGCCTTCTGTCAATCTAAACAACGCAACACAAATGCTCAAGATAATGTAAAGAAAAAATATGCGTTAGGGAGACCACCTTCCACTACATGGCATTTATGTAGTGTTTTTTTTTCGGAAGCAGCTGCAAGTAACATTGTGGCTTTGTGGTAGGACACCTGCTTGCCACGCGAACAGCCCGGGTTCGATCCTCAATGGGACCGAAGATTTTATTCTTTATTTTATTTGCTTCTTTCTCGATTTTTCGCTCACAACCAACGGTGCCGACACCGACGTCGACAGCGGAATTTCTGCGACACGAGCTCTCTAACGCTATCGCGTTAAAAAGAAGTGGTTTCGCGTGAAATTACTACGACATAAACATAAACTACGCCGTTTGGATTATTTTCGCCATCAGTGCTCTTTAACGCGCCCCTTAATCTAAGTGCGCGGGTGGTTTTATATAAATTTCGCCACAAGTTAAAATTGCGCAAGGCAACTCAGTTTTGCGATTTCCGCGTCATTTCATTTTCTGTTCTTTTTAGGGGACAATTTAAGTAACCGAAGTGTCAGACGTCACTTAACAGAAATATTTCTTTCTAGTGAGACCAGGACCGTACACAACTAAAGCTCGTCGCGTAGCGTATAAGCAACACCTAACAACAACTCTCAAGTACATGCGAGCCTTTTTTTACCACCGCGCCGCTAAAAGGCTATATTCACATGAGATTTAATACTTCTCATCTTTAGGGCAACGCCAAGTGCACTTTGCAATGCGCTTGAACCACAGAGCGGCGCCTACACTGGTATAACTCATGAACGGAGGGTACGACGACCACACACAGCACTCTCGACAAGTGCACTCTCTGATCTGATTGCAATACATATACAGCCGATCAAGGCCGAATGCTTCTTTACATCGTGTAGGCATACGTACGAGTGGTTAAATTTGCACTAACGCAACGGAACAAACTGCGTTTTGTGGATCTGCATGAAGTACGCGCACATGCAAACACAACGGGGCTAGCAGACGACGCACGGAGCAATCCACACTAGGTCCCGTTCAGCCAGAAGCCGCTAGGCGGCGACTCCGCTCGATCTCGCGGCCAATACCAGCACGGCGCTACGACTTCTCGACGCCGGGGAGGGACAAGCATGGCTTGCTCCGGGAAAGAAAGCATGGCACCGCGGCTATCTCCGCCATGTTCTCCTGTAACGGCGGTTCCCAGCGATCGAGGCGCGCGGGGACTGCAAAACGAGCTAGGTGGGCGACGAGGCACGAAGGGAAGACGTCCTCGATCCCCATAGAGCACAATGTACATTTCATGAATGCGTATTCAATCAGCATCCATGCTGGCTTCAGCTAATTAAAATTCACACAAAGCAGCCAGCGGCTGTCTTGAGAGCCACTCAAGCGGTTCCGCTCACACTTATGCACTCAAAGAGAAAAATGCGCTGTTTGAGTCTTTTATGTGCATCCTGATTTGCCGCGTAGAGGGTTCTCATTAATTAAAGACACACGTGGACTCTACTTGCAGATCAGTATACCCTCGTCGGAGAGTCGTGAGACGTTAGAGACAGTTAACGTGCTTCATTAAAGGAAGTCATATACCTAGCAAGTCCGAACTCAGCGAAAGGACGGAACGCATTTTTTTAACACGATAGTCTTTTATGTCTGCGTCCACCAAGACTACCAGTTACGCATTTCCGTCAAGAAAATGACGTCGAAAAATTACACATCATCTGATCACGAAAAAAAAACATCAGTAAAAAGTTCTGTCAATGGCAGTCGAACCCACGACTTCTTAGTCCGCGACAACACATGCCGCGCACGCTATCCACCGCGCCATGGACCTTTCTTTTTTCTTTATTGCCAGCTTTTGACATGTAACAAACAAAGACAAGATGAAACACTATTTACAAAACGAACACTGGTTGCGTTAAAAGGGAGAGAGATCGACAGGAAAAAAAGGTAAGGATCATGCTGGGACTAATGAGGACACTCTAAACCTCCTTCATTTTTAAAGACGCTCTACACGATATAACTAATCGGGTGCATCTTCAAGAAGTTCTTGTTCTTAAACAAAATGGTTACACTTTTTTAAATATTGACGCGCCTGACGGGCGTCCACATGAGCGTGCCGTATGGCCATCCTGCACTTCCATATGCTGTGTAGTGTAATCAACATTATTAAATCAAACGGTGTCCCGTCATCACTTTCGACAGAGAGATACCGAATTCCAGGAGGGTCTAAAGGGAAATCTTTTTTCATGGTACGCTGCAGTACGTCCCATAAAAAATGCCCCCCCCCCTCCCCGAAGGGAATCGTGAGGAAATGCGAATGCATTTCTTGCGCCGAGAGTACATGGCGTAGTAATTTTAATGGCGTAAAGCTGGACACATTGACGCGCTCAAGTGTCTCCCTTTTGGGCACCTCTTTCAACGAATGCTTCCTACGTGCGTTCGTAATCACCTCAGGGATGTTGCCATCGCCTTCAATGCAGCACAAACGCGTTTTAAAGCGCTGTTTTCAGGCTGTGCCAAGGCAGCACAAACGCACTGCATTGAGGCGGTGGCGCAGGGAGGAGAGAGAGCGAACGGCGAGAGAAGGAGCGGCGAAGCACTGCACCTACCCTCTGCGACACTCTCTCCACACACGCGGGAGCTCCGCCAAGCTCCCACGATGCGAGCGCCCTCACACGCCAGAGCGCGCTCCACCTCTCAACTCACTCTCCGCTACTCCGCCCGCACCAGCTGCTGCGGTTGCTAGGGGCGAGGATAAGCGCGCGCGCCTGCGGCTGTTGCTATGGGAGAGGGAGTGAGAGCGGAGAGGCGCGCGGACAACGCCGGATGCCTTACATAGCCCGACTAAGAAATGCGTTTGCATTTAAAACACGGCGTCCCAGCAGTCGAGGAACATATGGTCTATTATTTCTACTTTTTTTCATATTAAGCAATACGTTCCCCATGGCACAAACATGCCCTTTTCCTCCAGCCAAGGTTTGACAGGAAGTGTACCTGAATGTAGTTGAAAGAAGAATGTTTTCATTCCTGCAGGTACCATCATTCTTTTGGCCCTTTTTAGTACATTTCTCCATCGACCCCCAGGGTACATGGTTCTATACAGCGGTACAGGTAGTAAAACGTCACGAAGGTCTTTGTACAAATTTCATCCGTGCCACAGTGGAAAGATAATCGAGCGAAAAGCGAGCGGACAAAAAATTTCTTGCTAAAACCGTTTGCACAAGCGAAGTTGGCACACAGTCTGCAGAAAAGGGTCCTGTACATTGCGTAAGAACAGAAAGCGATTGACAACCTGGCGCAAAAAGAGGTGTGTCAGTCCCAGCCGCCCATTTATAACTCGCAAGAACAAATTAGTCCGAATTGTCCTTTCTGATGTTGACCCCCACACGAGCACTGCGAGAGCACGGTGACATTTTTTGATGTTAACGGACACACACTGTGGAGGCTTTACAAACGCTTCTTTTATATATCACACTTTCCTTTCACAGTGTGTTTGGCCGGCGGGCTGGTGTCGGCGTCTCGGAGCGGTAAAGTTAAGAAATGCTACAGTTCACTGTAGCAATGCATTATGACCCTGGCCTCCGCGATTAGCTCCTGCATCGCGTCGTTGCTACGGGTTCATCCCATTCGGCGCGTTTCCAATAGAAGTGAAATTTTGTCAACGCCTTACACCGCGAGGCGGTGACCACGGTGGCTAAAAATAGGTGCTAAAAATAGCTCTGTGACGCGCGACTTCCTTGCCTGGCTCTAACACCGCGTTCCCCGCTTGCGCTCGCCCCGTCAAAAAATCACAGCATATCCACGGAGTGAATGATGATGAGTGGGTGATGATGAGGTGATGAGTGAGCTGCGGAGGTTCGTCGGTAAACCGTGAATCCTCCGTGAATTCTGCCCAGTACATCATCACCGACGTGAGATCGGGCGCGTTTATACTAAAGGTGCGATGAGAGTTATGACGACTTGCAGCTCACTTTAATTTTACATGTACGCAGTGAATTTTCATTGTTTAGTCACGCACAGGGGAAATCGCACAACGCACTACCTTGGAGGTCAAAATCCAGTGCCTATATATACGGGGTGGTCAGTGAACGGTTGTGCAGCGCGAGCGGTCGGTTTTTTCAATCAAGACGCTGCTGCGACGCTGCCTCGCGACGCTGCCTGCGTCGGCGCAGCTGCGCCGTGAGGCAAGATAGGGGGGGGGGGGAACCGCAGGAGAGGAGAAAGAGGTGGAAGCGTAGGAGAGGAGAGGGCGATACATATCACCTACTGTCGCAGCGCATTGTCTTTAGGGAGCCTTCATGTGTGCACGCCCCCTCCGTTTTTAAGACTGGTTACACACTACTACGGGACGAACGGGTGCCGCTATAAGGAGCTTCGCCCCTAAAATCTCGGCGGGCTAGAAAGAAGACACGACGCGCGTTGCATTTCTGTCTAGTCCGGCTGTGGGATTCAATAAATCTTTATGCGCCCTGCGACACTTTTGCGATTGCCTTATTTAGCACCGCAAATGCGTGCAGTTATGAATGCCGAGACGAACGCAAAATGAAATATGCAAATTGGTGCAAGAAAAGTGAAGTTATTACCCCCGTATTCAGAAACGCTCCCTGACTTGAACTTGACTTGCCACCACGTCAAGGCAGCGCGTTTGAGACGCGTTTGTGCTGCCTTGGCACCGCCTAAAGGCAGTTTTCACCCATGTTTAAATCATCATCGAAATACCGATCAACACGGGTGATTATGTAGTAGTCGATATTTAAAAACGTGGATACCATTATTCCCTGAACAATCACGAAACAATATAGGTGTTCCCTGCAATACAAAAATATGCGTTATCCTACAGTTTTATGAAGAGTTCCAAATAGCTAACGCTGATTAATATAAACAGCTTATCGACTATTTTATTTATCAACTTTTTCCTTTTTCCCCTTTTTTTCAGATTTGTGCTCGGAACATGGCGGTTGCTGTGTCTGCCAAGTCACAAACAACAGATGACGCATTTACGGTCACATACAAAGCTATGCATTCATTTGGCTGGACCTAAATAAACGGCCTCACTTGTTATTTTGCTTTTAAATGCGAAGCATTTCTAAGCGAACCTCTGGCACTTTGAGCGTTTCTATCTACGTATCTATCTATCTATTTATCTATCTATCTATCTATCTAGCCGCCTACGCCTGGGTGCTCTCATGATCGCCTCCTTACCATGGTGTAGACCAAAATTTACATGGGAGGGTAAGAGGATTTGACGAATGTGATTGCCGGGTCATTACATGAATAACGTTAAAATCCTGTCGCGTACGTCGTCAAACCCCTTCCACTAGACACATGTGGCACATACCCATTTACCATGGGCCGCGGTGTACGGGTATGTGCCACAGGTGATCGACAGTTTATATCTACCTAGGAACGGCGAGAACAGACATTTGTAACTTAAATGTTAGAGCGTGAAGGAAAACCAACATCGGCAGCGTTGACTCAACGAATGGAAAGAATGAAAATTAGGATACCAGCAGGAATCGAACCCAAGCATTCTGCGTGGCAACCAGGTATTCTACCACTGAGCCACACCAGGTCTATAAACTGGTTTGGAAAAACAGCCTACGCAGGCGTAATATTGGGGCAACGTCAATTGTGGTTGTGGTGCTGGCTGATTTTACAAGAAAGCAATAAACACTACATGATACTCCTACAATGTGTACTCCTACGATACAGGCGTCATATCACATTAACGTCTGTAGTTCCAGCGTTGGCTCCGCTTTTATAGCAGTCTAATAAACACGTTTGTATTCCTATGATTCAGCAAGCTATATTGCAGCATTGCTCGATCCCGGAGGCATACATTAACGAAAGTTACGTATGATGTCCACATCACCTCACCGTAAAGTGCACTTCGACCACCAGAACGACGCAGTGTCCTCTTCATTTCTTACGAGGCTGGGCGATGGGCTCATGATGACCGAGGATGATGCCAGATTGATTGACGGCCACTTTGTAGACTAGGCTACGCAGGCTACATACGCCCAGGTAGTCTACGAATACGACGAACACCGTCCACTGATGTTGGTTTACGTAGCACTACTATACAGGCCTATCAGCCTCGACGGCCTATACCTCACCAACGCGTAGGGTGGCTTCAGGTTCCGACATGTAGCCGGCTCTGTAGACAGCGAATTTGTCGACGAAATGACCGAGGCATCCACGAATTCCCACAGCTCTACTATACCACATACTTTACTACACATGGGCCCCTCGTCACCACGATCACGACCGGATCCTATAACAAGTCATGACCAGCTGCTGGTGCTCACTGATCACGGTGATGATGCCCTTGTTCAAGAACTGTCAAGAACTTCTTGCACACATGCACACGGGCTCGTGAAACGTGCGTGCGTTCTCGCAACACGTATACGCACTACATATCAGCTTACCGCTTCTGGTGTTGGTAACACCCCCGTTGCCATTGGCAGCGTTACCCAACCGTAAACAACTGGTCAAAGAACACATATGCGGCTCTTCAACATATACGTGTGCGTATAAAATTTATACAAATCTTTAGCGTCATTTTGTAATGTGTCGCTCAGTAAAAAAAGTTACGCCACAGCCACCTACCCGCCGCATGCTTCGCATAACATCGGCTCCCACGGTACGTGGGATCTGCCGATTTTTTTTCTTGCGCGAGAGCATAATAAACTGTTTACCTGCTGCTCGTATTTAGTGCCATGCATAAAAACAACCTTGTGCACCAATAAAAAATGCTGTTAAGGAGGTTCTTTCCTAGCATTGTGCTTTAGGCGTGTCAGCATATATACCTAATATCTAAGGGAACAAAATGATGTGTGTATTGGATCCTTTAAAAGTCGTTTTACTTCTAGTCTTTACTGCCCGAATTATATCTAAAGATTTGTCAGCGATGGGCTACAGCAGTACGGTAGCCATAGCATTTCACTACTGAGTAGAGGCTCGATGAGGTGGCAGCATTTTGCGGAGAGAGTAAGCAAAACCGATGTGTGGTGTGAATTCTATACCCGTCAATTGACTCACCGTCGTCGAAATACTCAGGAGTCCGCCATTACGACATGCTTCAAATGAAGATTATGGTTTTAACGGTAATGACCAAAATTTCAACTCATTTCAGAATACACAAGAAGGTATTTCAGTAAGACCTAGTCTTTCTGCACAGGTTTAATTATTCCAGCTTGCGACACTGTGTATTCCTTCTACCAGACGGATGTACCTGTATTTTCGAGCGTCCGCGGCAGTGCAGCAGTGGTTATGGTGCTCGACTGCTGACCCGAAGGTCGCGCGTCCAATTCCTGCCCCAGCGGTGACATTTCAATGGACGTGAATGGTAGAGGCCCGTGTATTGGGCGATCTTAGTGCGCTTTAAAGAACACCCGACGGTCAAATTTTTCGGAGCCCTCCAGTACGCCATCTCTACATCGTGGTTTTTGGACGTAAAACCCCAGCTAATGTTATTAATATATCTTCAAGCGCACAAAGCGACGCCTGCTTGGCGTCATGTTGCCATCTCATGGGGTAACATTACTCCATGAATACAGGATATGCTGCTACCACAACCTGCATTCATGTAGAGTACGGTCCACTTTTAGAGGAAATGTGGCGGCCCGAGCAGAGCCGCACGACAGCGAGTTGTGTAATTTCGGCGCATGCGCATTGACTCGTAAGGGCGGCGCGAATCCACCTTCGTGTGCTACTTGTGCAAGCTGTTCAAGGAAAAAAGGACCAAGAGCTTCCGCAACTCTGTGTCAGTGCTCACTGATAGACGACGTCCGATGCAGCGAGCGTGCTAACCTTGCGCTTGCGGCCATAATATATCTGTCTAATAAACAAACGGGGGGCAAAGTAGCTATCAGTTGCTTCACACTGCGAACAAGAAAAGCGGGAAGGTTGAGCGCTCGCTTGCGCACGCCCAGCGCTGGGGCAGAGAAGTAGCGGACGATGCAGGGCACGCACTGCCCTCATGGGCCGTACTCAAATCCTCCTAGCGCATCGCCAGTCTTCATGGAGAAACAGGGACCCACAGGGGCTTCTGCAGTTTGATAAGCTTCCCTCAACGAGAGTATGCAATCTTGTCAATCCTTGAATTAGTAGATGTTTTGTGTCACCCTCTGACGGTTCGTTGTTCTGTGCCGCCACGTCTGATTGCGAAGAACAGGTGGACCTTGGCTGCTAGCGTCATCAGGCCTGATCGACCAGCGTGGCTTGTACTTCACTCTTTGCATTTAAGCCACCAGCCAGTACGTCTGTCGGTTTACGTTTTTCTTAGTGGTAGCACCATGTGGCGACGTTTTTTTTTTTATTCAAGGAAACGCCGTCAAGAAGAGATGCCGGTAGACATAAGGGTTGAGTTCCTGCCCTAGATGGAAGAAAGCCTTGCGTGATGCCTGGTCTTATGCCGAGTGAAAAACAACTGAAATCCAAGTTTGCTAACTCTTGATAAATCTAAAAAGAGGTTTAGCCCTTTAACTTCGCAGTCGCTGAGGTATGTGACGCCTTTATTTTGGGTCATTGCGTCCCGCACTATATTGCTTGTATTCACAATGCCCATAGACTGTCGGCCACCAAGCGCATGCCAGGAGGAGGGTTAGCAGACGATAAACCGGCAGCCACTCCCTGGTTCGGCTGTGCTAGCCCGATTGTCAATGCGCTGGTTGGAACGAAACACTACGACTTTGCATGTTTCGTGAATCCGTGAACGAACCGGGCCGTCCGTAACAAGATAAGTTTGATTCTATCATGCGAGGCGCGAATGTTTCGTGAAAATACGTGGTGAAGCACCCTGGGCACGTCGTGCTGCCAATATAGGCACACAGCGTACACATTTGAGCTCTGCGAAGTTTTCTATGGCCACGCAGGCTAGTGAAATGTTAGTGTCTGTGACTTTATGTCGAAACTCACGCTATTTCGCTTGTATATAATATCCGTCGGTGTTTTTGTAGTGTACGAAACCCATAACATTATACGTGGCTTGTCGCATGAGCTCGCGATGTCCTCTTCTATAACTGAATAACATCAGGGCCTTCGTAATGAATAGGTGATACACTGAAGTAAAGCGTCTTACATATCGTCAGAAAAAAGCTGTACGAATCTTGCGATCGACAATTCAGTCATTCGGTGCTGCTCTCGCTCCACGGCTATCGTGAGCTACGGTCAAGCACCGGCCGCGTTGCGGGCTCAATCTTGTCCTCAGCTGACGCATTAAACGTGACTGATTGATGTACTATGTGTATATCTACGTTAGCGGACCCCAGCTGGCGAAACTTGATCGGCAGCCCCGCTCTCAACGTCGTCCAATTCACCCGTGAGTTGCTTGGATAGTCAGCGCTGCACTGCATGTTTGTTACTTTGTTGACAGGTCGCAGCACACTGCAAGCAAAGTTTTCTCTGAGCCCAGAACGCGACGGCGACGCAGCTCTCGTCTGAGGAAATTCTTTAGATTGATTTTGACAGTGATGTTCAAAGAGACCGTGCACCTTGACCACGAGGATTTTTCACTGGAGATTGAAGTGTGTGAAATCACCGATAGCGACAGCGTCAACGGAGATGCTGCAGCAGCGACTCCCTTTAACGTGCTTTGCTGATTAACCATCTCTACGGCAAGCCTTTCACAATCGTAAGTCACTTTGACTGTACTTAATGAACGATAGTGTTGAGATCAATATAAAAGCATAGTTATTGTGATGCGGTGTACGTAGCGCAACTTTTGTGGCCGCATTGTGCCAACAAGCTCGAAGAGCGGAAGCGAAACGGGCAATTGCTGAGTCGTCAGATGAATTTGAGCATTACCGTCCGAATGGCTTCGTTGTTCAGAAATTTTTCGACGTTGCGAAAAGCTTACGTGCGCATTCGTTTCGAGGTGCTCGTGAAACCTGTAAAATGCGAGAGATGTGCATTGTGCACTCCACGTTCCTCACCACACGAATAATGATGACGGAGCAACATGTTTAAACCATCGTTGCGCTAAACATGCGGTCCTGTGCAGCAACGACGGTGTCACTCGCTGGTGGCCTACTGCTAGGGCAAGCCGACAGGCAGGCATGGTACGTATACTTGGAGTTCAGTTCATACATTTTCTGTAGCACGCACGGGATTTCGTAGAGCATCATTGATGCACGGTAACATAGCGAAAATATAACCTCAAACACCGCGGAAAATAATGAGGTAGCGAGGATTTCGCACTTTCCATTGTTTGGGCAAGTATTTTGGTCTCATATCCATTTCAATGCAGTTCATGACCTTATCTCGTAATAGTGGCACGGGCAGTGCGTCCGCACGTCCTATCTGTTCCTATGCTAACAAACGGGTTGACCCTCCTCCTGGCGCCATCTTGAATCGCACAGCGCGCCACCTTTAGTTCGTGGGCATTGCGAATACCTAAATGCATATTTTCTTTTAGCTTGCTGACGCGGAACATAACTGATGTTCTCCTTCAGAACCTTCCATAGTACCACTGCTGCGTAGCTTAGCGTCAGCTGTCCGAATGGCCGCATGATACTTATGACCTAAGTTTTCACATGCCCTAAATAACGTAGGTCTTCTCAGTGACCTAATTATCAAGTTCTTAGACGAGTAACACAGCTGTTTAAAAAAACCCTTCGCACTGGTGACCATTGATGTGCCTGCCGTCCAACAAGTGGACCGTTCCTTTAACGCCACACTGGACTCGCGTCGGGAATATTGGGTCGAATCCAATCTGTTCATTGTCCCAGGTTACCATTGGACTGGAAGAACCTTCGAAGCTATGCAAGTCAGTTATTTTTCACTCGCGAGACACTGACATAAGGGTAGCGTTGCAGTCAAGAAACGCTTTTGGCGGCTCGGGCCCTGCAGCGCGCAACCAACTGCCAAATGCAGCGATACCCTACCAAAAATATCGTGGCTTTTTACAACCTCACCTGTCAGGATCTTCCAGTGGACGCCTGTTCTAATAAACATGATCCAACGCTGTACCTCTGCTTGCGAATGTTCTCTTCAAAAGCAACATGTTTCTGCTCAAATTTGAACTTCTGAATGAAGATATCCGCTGTCGACGCAACAGTGTCGTAACAGATACCTGGTACTAAAATTGTTGCAACGATATTGATATCGGAACACTGTTGGCTACGCAGTGGTCTTCCACAACATGTCGCATTTCATCACGACATTGGGATTCGTTTGCAAACGCGTAAAGTGCAATTGTCTTTCGAGTTACCAGGAACGCCAGTTGCAGCTATGCAGTGAGGTCTTCTGCAATCAATCATCTGTCCTCGCCTCAATCCAGGATCCCTGTTATGTATATCGACATGTTAGCTTTCAAAAGCGAAGCCAAGAATAGCCGATCGCATTTCAAAGAGCTTTGGGAGGCATTGTCAAACTTGTTCATTACAATTCACGTCTCTCCTACAGCCCTTTGCACCGCAGCGCCTTCGGTGCATTTCAAAGTATAATAAACGTGGTTTCATTCATTCTCTCCTACAGCAGCGATTCGCAGTTTTGCGCTGAGATCTGCGATGAATGAACTTTGTCGGCCCCCATACAAGGTTTCTGTCTTGTATCTGGGCCTCTTACCTTTTAACGACAAAGGCGCGCAAAGCCTGCAAACCTACACCTAGAGTGACCCCAAGCTTAAGAGCTCGGGGACACTGTTTTGGAAAATTAAACGTTTATTTCACCATCATCGTCATCTACGTACCTGTCGATTTTCCCAGCAGTGTTTGTGGAAACGTTGTCTCATAACATCAATGAATGTGGTGAGACTTTCCCTGCTTTGCCACCTCAAGCTTCCACTTGCTGTCACCTTACTACTGTAGTGGCTTGGTAGTATTCACCTTTTCAAATTATTTACGTTTTACAGCAACTCAGCTTTTAAATGCGAAGCATTTTTTAGCGAACTTCTGCGACTTTGAGCGTATCTATCTATCTATCTATCTATCTATCTATCTATCTATCTATCTATCTATCTATCTATCTATCTATCTATCTATCTATCTATCTATCTATCTATCTATCTATCTATCTATCTTGTAGCCGCCTACGACTTTGAGCTTTCCTGGCCAATTCGTTAATGGGATGTATGCCAAAATTATTATGACATAACATGACTATTACGAACGTAAATGACAGGCCATAACATGAAAATCATGGCATGCATGGCATGAAGAGCATGATTTACATGCCACGGTCTTGCGGCTATTGCGGCCCTTTCGTTGATTTCATATATACCAACATTGGTATGGTCTGACAATAGCATATGACGAACACAAGTGACCGATTCTAATGTGCAAATCATGACACGCATGTCATGTACATCATGATTTACATTACATGGTCTCGGGGCGCTCGTGGCCGTTTAAATGAATGGATACACACCAGGGGCCGAATTCACAAAACTCACTTACGAGCAAATTGTCGCGTAAGAGAATTTTTTTTGCGTAAGTCGATTCACGAAGTGAAAAAAACGTCGTACGAGGCCATCGTTATCACATCGGCCGGGCTGCGGTAAAGCGCGCTGCGACTGCCCAGGAACATGTCAGCGATGGTGTTACAGTTGCTATATTTGGTGACGTCACTGAAAAAGGCTCGTAAGCGGATTCACGAAGCAAAAAAAGGCGCAGAAACAGCGTGGCTACGAGGAAATCCCAAGAGTTGTCCGGACCACTCTTACGAACAATATGGCTGTTTAGAACATGCAACTGCGGCATGTATCTGGGTGCCGTGGCTGATTGTGAGCTAATTCACGGCCATGTAAGGCTGCTTGATGATTGCTGGTGCGTTTTAATTTATTTAGGCGCTTTGAGTTTCGTGTGTCGTTTTGCTTGTACGCTATGGACAGTATTGACACTCGCAGTCGTCCAATAAGCTGGGAGTTGCACTAATTAAAGAAGCCTATTGGGTGTCAATGGCAAAAAATTATGCATGCAAAGGCTTGTGGTTGGATTAAAACCAAAGTTCTACATGAATGGTCGATGAAGTCGAAAGCGGCGCGGTATTCCGTCAACATTTTTTTGTTATGTTGTTGTGTTGCGTCCTACTTCCTCCAATGAGACGTCCAGCGTACGATGATGTACGCAGCATTGGTCGAAATTACCACCAAAGAGATTCAGAGGAGCACATCAGCTGCATGCCATTGGAAATAAAATTGAGCGGAGCATTCCAGTTAGCTGTTATTAAAGCCTATTATATGATTCCACAACATGTCTAGTTGGATTGGCTTCAACTACCCAATAGGCACGATCTCCGAAATACAGCTGTCGCTATGCACTTTGGGCCTATCCAGAGCGGGATCGTACAATCCAAATCACGGCATATTATAGATGTTCGGTATTATGCATGAAACCACAAACAAATCGAGCTTTTCGACCTTCACTGTTCGGAAATCGACACGTAACGCGCTTATATGGCAAGTAGTCAGAAAGAAATGGCTCCAGTAATTTGAAATGACATCGTAAATATGTGCGAATGCTCACGATTCGTGAGTATAAACAAACCTTTGCCGAATTCATGTCCCTTTGATTATTAACTGCCATTTAACTTGGCGTGAGCATATCATATAAAGCTGGCTTCACCCACTCATATGTGTATTTTGTGCTCAGAAGCGTCATCTTGACCTGTAAATTATCGCGTAGCCAAGGCGAAACCCCACTGCAGGCTCCTATCGTAGCAGACGACAAACGCAAGCAGACGACGGCTTGGGAGAGAGGCGCAGCTTGTGATTGGTTGGGAAGCAGTACTCTCTACATCAGGTCATCTTATCACGTTGACAAAACACTTCTTTCATCGCGCGCTGCTATCGTGTTCGTCATATCTTCCCCCTCGCACATAAGAGAAATTTTTATGTCGCCGTGAAAAACGCGCAAGAGCTTTTTGTGAGCTCTCTTAGCGCTCGCTCTTGCTGCTCAGTTCGCGAAAACAACATGGCGCCGCAAACTGTGTGTGTCGGTGCCGATTTTCGCAAAGGCTTGAGTTCCTTCAGCGTTCGACTGGATGTACTGTGAATGCCGCTGCTTTTTTCGGTGCGCGCAAGCCGTTTGAAGACCGACGGCAGTGTCTCTTGGTGTGCGGTGAAGCGTAGCGAAGCCTGTGCCTCGGTGTGTTTATGAAGCGGGGATCGGCGCCTGTGTACCGACGGTAACTGGTACTGGAGGAGCCTGCAACGTGTGTTTGAGTGTCGGTAACAGTTCGTTTGCTTCGCTTTCCTGTGTCGCATTAAGGTGGAGTGCGGCATTTCGAATTGACAGCATTTTGGCACGTTACTTGAGTGATTCCGTGCTCGTACGGTAACGCATGAACTGCGCTCTGAATTTATCCTGGCTTCGCCACTGGTTAGCCCGTGCGCTTCTATTTTCTTGTGAGCAGTCCAGAAAAATGCAGTGTTCGGGAGTGTAACGACGTGCGTTGTGAACAGTGGTGTTGTGTTGACATTTCCAAGGCCTGTCAAGAGGCTGTGCCCGTGTGACAGAAGATTAAAAGCGTTTATAACCGTGTTTCGCCCTACGAAGTTCCGATGGTGCTTTATGAGGGCTTTAAGGATTTGGCGCTGGGCTTGGCGCTTCCGTTTCTAACTCGTTGCTTCTCCTTCTTGTGGTAACCGTAATCCAAACGTCATAACGTGTCGAACCGAAGTCGCGCGCCGAGAAATTCTGCTGTAGATGTGGCTGCTTTGGCAGTGCGCCTTGACTGTTCTCCGGTGAAAACTTGGACTTGTACCTGGCAGCGAAGGCACGTGGATGTCAGACTTCGCTCTGGACAGAACACACTTCCCACTGGTGCCCTGCCTTGGATGAATTCGTAGACCAGCGCCTGCTAAGTACAGGTTTTCGAATCCATCTGTCCTGTCGTTTTGCACGGCACTGGAGCCTTGACTACAATGGCCCACGGCGATTTCTCACGCTTCACCAGTGGACGTACACGTCTTGCTAGCCTTGCATTTCTATGTCAGCGGCAGCTTCCAGTCCACAGACGTCTTTTGCCTGCGGCTGCAGAGCACATTCGATTCCTGATGATGCTGACGGCTGCTAATATCGTTGTGCCATTGGTGAGTTGAGCTTGCGCAACTAGTTTCGTTGCTATTCGTGTAGTGCTATAACGTATGTTTGTAAGGTTTTCATCCCAGCAGATGTAATGTTACCCCATGTTAAGTTCCAGTTCGAAAAATGTACTACTACCGCTTTGTATATACGTATATATGGCCAATATAAATATATTGCAATATGAGCAAGTACACCAGCAATTTTTATGATTTGGCTTAAGCAGGCATTTATCTGATTATTAACAGAAGCCTGTCTGTTTACCACGCTTGACAATTGAGAGAAAAATATTTGATGCCACATCATTTTCCAGGAGTCAAGTAGCACTTATTCAGGAATTCTCTTTATATTGCAAAGTTACTTGTATAGAAGATTACCGCTGTGGCAGCACTATGCTTTATCGGGTCATATATATCTTACAGTATGTAAAGCTTGCATGGGGCTTCAGTTTGTTTCAAACTGAATATAGCATATTGCCACGCCCACTTCTTGTCTTGTTTTGATGTATTCGGGTTTGACCGGCAGGGACGGTTATCAACGCTCGACGCTGTCCGCGAAGTAGTGTTCTAGAAGCGTCGCGATTGTAGTAGATCGGTTTGTTAAGATTGCGCCCCGCACGCGAATGTTCCAGCTTTGTCTAGAGATAACGCCGCCACCAGCGATATTGCTGGAAAGTTCGATAGCGCCTGTATAAAAGCCGACGCGCGTGACCGCTTGTCAGTTGATCGACGGACGACGCCCTGTTCGCCGCTATCATTGTACAGCGTGTATTGCTGTAGTTCTAGTTCTCATTTTCCGGCCACAAGTTCGGCCAAATAAACAGTTTCATCCTGCAAACGCCGACTGCTGTCTTCGTTAACGTCACGACCACGTGACATCTGGTGGAGGTGCTGCTTCTTCCATGATCCGGACGCCCCCGCGAAGCGCTGACCCAAGCCCAAGCCGCGACGAGGACGACGGCAAGGAGAACCCGGATCGTCGAACAAGCCGCAGGCAGAAGGGACTGCAGCCAGAGCACGGGCTCCTTCCCGAAAAAACCAGGCAGCCCCAGGTCCCAACACCCACCGCAGCGACGATGACCGACCCCGTGCAGCCTGCGCCGATCCTTCTTCGGCATCCCAAGGAGCCGCCAACCTTCCGCGGGTCGTCGTTTGAAGACCCGGAGACCTGGCTTGAAACATACGACCGTGTCGCCGCCTTTAACAACTGGACCAATGAAGACAAGCTGCGTCACGTGTACTTTTACCTCGAAGACGCGGCCAGAACCTGGTTTGAGAATCGGGAGTCCTCGATGCAGACCTGGGATCTTTTCCGCAGCGCATTCCTGCACACGTTCACAAGCGTCGTCCGCAGGGAAAGAGCCGCTTCTTTGCTGGAGACCCGGGTGCAGCTGCCAAACGAAAACGTCACCATCTTCACGGAAGAGATGACTCGACTTTTCCGTCAGGCCGACGCTGCGATGGCGGAAGACAAAAAAGTTCGCCTGCTCATGCGGGGTGTCAAACAAGAACTTTTCGCGGGACTTGTCCGCAACCCGCCCACGACGGTCGCCGAATTCCTCACCGAGGCTACGACTATTGAAAAGACATTGGACATGCGGACGAAACAGTACAACCGCTCTCCGCTGTCTGCAACCTATTCCGAAGTACACTCACTAGCCACCGACGACTTGCGCGAAACCATCCGAGCGATCGTGCGGGAGGAGTTGCGCAAGCTGTTACCTTCGCCGCAGCCTCAAGTGGATTCCATCGCAGACATTGTCCGCGAGGAAATCAAAGAGTCACTGGGTGTTCCTCAGCCGGCACCGCCGCAGCTTCAAGCAATGAGTTATGCTGCTGCAGCCCGACACAACGCCCCCCCTCCTCGCCCGCGTCATGACGCCGCGCCGCCCCAGCAGTTCCGCCGCCAGGCACCACCGCCGCCACTACCGACGCCATACCGCCCGCCAACCGGCCAGCGATACACGCCGAGGAAGACCGACGTTTGGCGCGCCCCCGACCATCGTCCACTCTGCTACCACTGCGGAGAAGCTGGCCACACCTACCGCCGCTGCCAGTATCGACGGATGGGACTGCGTGGGTTCGCCATCGACGCGCCGCGTCCACAGCAGGGTGAACGACCACGTGATATCGCCGACTATCTGGCAGGAGCGCATTGGACCCCCCGAGGACCTTCCCGATCGCCGTCGCCAGGCCGCAACGCCTCTCCCCAACGCCGCCAGTACACTGGCCCGTTCCGGGGCCGGTCGCCTAGCCCGTATCCGGAAAACTAAGGGCAGCAACCGATGGAGGTGCGGTTGCTGTACGACGAAACATCGAAGATCCTCCGCCGCCGACGACGACGCCACGACGAAACCTTGAAGACCCGACGCGAACCAGACAGAGCCCTGACGACGAAGCCTCGCGGACCGAAGTGGACCTGACAACGCAACGGGGAAGCAGCGGAACAAACCGACGTAGCCGTGACCCGACGCCACGACCTAACTGCAATGCAAGACGACGAACTAGCGACCTCGACGTCCTTATCGACTGCCACAACGTCACAGCTCTCGTCGACACCGGAGCCGACTATTCTGTCATCAGTGGACCGTTCGCCGCGAAGCTGAAGAAGGTTAAGACCGCTTGGGAAGGCCCCGAAATCCGCACCGCTGGAGGCCATCTGATAACGCCGATTGGTGTCTGCACGGCGAGAGTCACCATCAATAACCGGACTTATCCTGCGAGCTTTGTAATCCTACAAAACTGCTCCAGGCATGCAATACTTGGAATGGACTTCCTAAGTGAACACGGCGCCGTCATCGACCTGAGGTCCGAGTCGATAACACTAACCTCAGATAAAGCGCTCCCGCCCCGCGTGACGCCAGGGAACCATGCATTGAATGTGATAGAAGAGCAGGTGACCATTCCGCCGCGTTCCAGCGTCATTATTTCCGTCGGCACCGAAAAAGCTGAAGACATCGAAGGTGTCATCGAGAGCGATCAGCGTTTGCTGCTAGATCGTGACATTTGCGTCGCAAGGGGCATTGCTCGGTTGCATGAAGGAAAAGGAATCGTGATGCTAACGAACTTCAGCCAGGAATACAGACACCTGAGCAGGGGCACGACGATTGCATACATCGAAGAAATCTCGGCCGTCAGCGATGCGTTTGCATTTTCGGATTCTGACGAAGCTACGACGACGATCCCTGAGCCACCCTTCGACGTAAACCCAAGTCTTCCCGCTCGCCAACAGCAACAGCTTCGACGCCTTCTGCAGGAATACAGGGACTGTTTCTCGTCGTCATCGCGGGTCCGACAAACGCCCCTTGCTAAGCACCGCATCATAACAGAAGAAAATGCTCGACCACTCCGTCAGAGTCCCTACCGGGTTTCGACGCGGGAACGGGAGGCCGTTAAGAAACAAGTCGATGAAATGCTACACGACGACATCATCCAGCCGTCCAACAGCCCGTGGGCGTCTCCCGTGGTGTTAGTGAAGAAGAAGGATGGGACCCTACGTTTCTGCGTCGATTATCGTCGCCTGAACAAAATCACAAAGAAGGACGTGTACCCTCTCCCACGGATAGACGACACCCTGGATCGACTCCACAACGCGAATTACTTTTCGTCGATGGACCTCAAGACCGGCTACTGGTAAATTGAAGTCGACGAGAGAGACCGAGAAAAGACCGCCTTTATAACACCGGACGGCCTGTTCGAGTTCAAGGTCATGCCTTTCGGTCTTTGCTCGGCACCTGCGACTTTCCAACGAGTCATGGATACTGTATTAGCTGGCTTGAAGTGGCAGACTTGCCTTGTTTACTTGGACGACGTCGTTGTGTATTCCTCGAACTTCGACGAACACCTCCAGCGACTTCAATCCGTACTTCAAGCAATCAAGAACTCCGGGCTCACCCTGAAGCCAGAAAAGTGCCGCTTCGCGTACGAGGAGCTCTTGTTTTTGGGTCACGTGATCAGCAAGACTGGAGTGCTCCCAGACCCGCAGAAAACAGCTGCCATCGCCGCTTTCCCGCCACCCACCGACAAGAAGGCCGTGCGCCGATTTCTCGGCTTGTGCGCCTATTACAGACGCTTTGTCAAAGACTTTTCACGTATCGCCGAGCCACTAACGCAGCTCACGAAGACCGACGTCGAATTCAGGTGGCAAACAGCGCAAGTCGACGCATTTCATGAACTGAAACGACGCCTGCAGACACCTCCGATACTTGCGCATTTCGACGAATACGCCGATACGGAGATTCACACCGATGCAAGCAGCATAGGACTCGGCGCCGTCCTTGTGCAGCGGACGGGCGGACTGGAAAGGGTTATCAGTTATGCTAGCCGGTCGCTGTCTAAAGCAGAGGTGAACTATTCCACAACAGAAAAGGAGTGCCTCGCCATCATCTGGGCTACGTCAAAGTTTCGCCCCTACCTCTACGGCAGGCCCTTCAAAGTTGTGAGCGACCATCACGCCTTGTGTTGGCTAGCTAACTTGAAGGACCCTTCAGGTCGCCTCGCACGGTGGAGTCTAAGACTTCAAGAATTTGACGTTACTGTCGTGTACAAGTCCGGAAGGAAACACTCCGACGCCGACTGCTTGTCTCGTGCCCCCGTCGACCCACCAACGCCCGACGACCAGGATGATGACAGCTTCTTGGGAGCCATAAGTACCGAAGACTTCGCCGAACGACAGCGAGCCGACCCGGAACTGAAGGGTCTAGTGGAATACCTGGAGGGCAGGACCATCGTTGTCCCAAAAGTATTCAGGCGAGGATTGGCATCATTTTCCATGAAAAACAACGTCCTCGTAAAGAAGAACTTCACTCCGGCCCGAGCCAGCTACCTTATCGTTGTACCTTCGGGACTGCGACCAGAAATTTTGCATGCCCTGCACGACGACCCAACGGCTGGACACCTCGGACTTTCCCGAACGCTCGCACGAGTACAAGAAAAGTACTACTGGCCGCGCCTTGCCGCCGACGTCACTCGCTACGTAAGGACGTGCCGAGACTGTCAGCGACGGAAGACACCGCCCACAAGACCAGCAGGCTTCCTTCAGCCGATCGAGCCTCCTCGGCGACCATTCCAGCAGATCGGGATGGACCTCCTGGGGCCGTTCCCAACGTCGACTTGCGGAAATAAATGGATCGTCGTGGCTACCGACTACCTCACCCGCTACGCCGAAACAAAAGCCCTGCCCAAAGGCAGTGCCGCTGAGGTAGCCAAGTTCTTCGTTGAGAACATCGTCCTTCGACACGGCGCCCCAGAGGTTCTCATCACCGACAGAGGTACGGCGTTCACGGCTGACCTGACTCAGGCGATCTTGGAATACAGCCACACAAGCCACCGCCGCACCACCGCGTACCACCCACAGACCAACGGCCTCACCGAGCGTCTAAATAAGACCATCGCCGACATGCTGGCCATGTACGTCGACGTCGAACACAAGACGTGGGACGCCATCCTTCCGTACGTGACCTTCGCGTACAACACGGCCGTACAGGAAACGACGCAGATGACGCCATACAAGTTGGTCTACGGACGGAGCCCGGCAACGACGCTCGACGCCATGCTACCAAACGTGACCGACGAGGAAAACATCGACGTGACCACCTACCTACAGCGCGCCGAAGAAGCACGACAGCTCGCCCGCTTACGGATCAAGAACCAGCAGACGACTGACAGCCGCCGCTACAACCTTCGCCGACGCCACATGGAATACCAACCCGGTGACCGTGTATGGGTATGGACGCCAATACGCCGACGAAGACTTAGTGAGAAGCTTCTTCGACGATACTTCGGACCGTACAGGGTACTTCGACGCCTCGGCGCACTCGACTATGAGGTTGTCCCTGACGGCATTACGAACTCTCAGCGGCGCCGTGCGCGACCTGAAGTCGTCCATGTCGTGCGCCTTAAGCCGTTTTTTGCGCGTTAGCGAGCCTGAGGACTCTATTTTTTTTCCTTTGTTATTGTAATTTATTTGTGAAACACTTGTTTTTTTTTCTCTCTCTTCTATGTTCTTTCACAAGCATCGGGACGATGCTTTTCAGAGGGAGGCAATGCCACGCCCACTTCTTGTCTTGTTTTGATGTATTCGGGTTTGACCGCAGGGACGGTTATCAACGCTCGACGCTGTCCGCGAAGTAGTGTTCTAGAAGCGTCGCGATTGTAGTAGATCGGTTTGTTAAGATTGCGCCCCGCACGCGAATGTTCCAGCTTTGTCTAGAGATAACGCCGCCACCAGCGATATTGCTGGAAAGTTCGATAGCGCCTGTATAAAAGCCGACGCGCGTGACCGCTTGTCAGTTGATCGACGGACGACGCCCTGTTCGCCGCTATCATTGTACAGCGTGTATTGCTGGTAGTTCTAGTTCTCATTTTCCGGCCACAAGTTCGGCCAAATAAACAGTTTCATCCTGCAAACGCCGACTGCTGTCTTCGTTAACGTCACGACCACGTGACAATATGATTGTGTCGGTCGTTAAGCTAAGCACGACCACGTGACAGCCACAGAACGGCCGGAGACCTCGTTCCGTCGACCTCCTCTCCCCGTTCTGTCCGACAAAAATGGATACAAAACGGTCTCCGGACGACTTGGATTGGATCCAAACGTATGCGCGTGGGTTGGGGAGAGGAGGAGCGGCTTCACGCGCTGACTGGTATTCAGCCATCTCCCTTTTCTGACAGTTTGCGAAAATGGCGTCTCCGTTCTCTTCATGCCATTTCGTGTCGCCTGTGTGGCTCCTGCAGTCACGCAGAAACGAAGCATCAGGTAGAAGTGCGTTTGAGGTGATGACTGAAGAGGAGTTTCTGGCGGCAACTTTCTTCTGAATAACGGTTCAATGCTCGCGCTGTTCAAAATTACTACAAGTGGACAAATACTAGAGGTATTGGTTGGAAGAGCGTGGCAGCCATCGCCACTATCAACGTCTCTCGAAAACTGTGACACCACCAAGCGCTATGTCAAGATGCTAACAAATAAATTGTTTAAACAGCACGCTCTTCAGTTTAAAGCCTTGAAAAAACAATGTCAGACATATTAATGTTCAGCTGTAACAATTTCATTTTTTCGTGCGCTGAAAACATTCCCAAATTCCTTAGCAGCTATTGGCTGGTTGCTCCCTCTAGTTCTTCCGTTCGGTCCCGCCTCCGTTCTGTGACAGAACGCGTACAAAATAGCCCCCCCTGGTCTGTAGCCTACTCTTCATTGCGAAGAAAAGTTTTCCGCGAGTATACACACGGCTTATGTTACGCCTTACCCTCCCCTTCTTTCCACTCACCCTCACATCACGTTCCTCACCCTCACTTTCGTTTCCCCCCTTGTCTATGTAGTACACATGGCTATGCGGCTGTACCACGGCCGCTGGGTAAAAGCCACGAGGTCGGCCTAGGGTGGTCGATTAAAATTTTTAATCGATTAATCGTTATTCGTTAATCGATTTAACCTTTAATCGATTAATTGCTTTCGGTGGAATCTTTTAATCGATTAATCGATTAATCGAATTTTAAATGGGTGCTTTAAAACCGATATTCTTCGTTGAGAGGCATCGTTCGTGTTTGATATGGACCCAAATCTTTGATGAGACGCGCTGACGATCGAAAATTCCCACTTTCGAAAGTGTCGAGACGGGCCCTAGTGTCCAGTGTGCGAAAATTCACCACTTTCGCACACTGGACACAAGAGGCCGTCTCGTTGGTTGATGTCGGGATTCAAGCATCTGTGGCCATCATCCTGGACTATCGGCAGCAGGTCTTATTTCTCGAAGCCTGCCTACTCGAGCTCATCAAAAACCGGAGGCGCGTTCGGGGACCGCACTGGTTGGAAAGTCGCAGCTGAAACATGCAGTGTGGCGGAGGGTGAGGAATCCCGAGAAAGGTAAAAGTAGACGAGGAGAAATTAAATAAGACGTCGCTGTAGTAAGCAAGGCATCTTTTCTCGGTTTGTCGGTTAGATTTTTGGAAGCCTATATAATACTATAATTGCGGACTGACGCGATCTTTTTCTTCAGGTCCCTATGCAGAGATTACACAGAAATATACTGGCCTCAAAAAGACCACGTACAGGCAACTGCGGAAATAGAAGGAAAGAAGATACATTAGGGGCTTGTTTTTCTTTGGAGGACACCAATAATAATTAGAACTAACAGACAATATTGCCAACGAAAAAGTCTAGGGGGTGTTATTTGTAATAATTGGGATATCAATGTGAAGAAAGTAAAGTGGACGGAAAGACAAATTGTCGCCGGAAGGGACCGAACCTGCGACCTTCGAATAACGCGTCCGATGCTCTACCCTGAGCTACGGCGGCGGTCATCCCCCCGTCCACTTCATAGGGTATACGTGTGCATTTAAATCTAGGAGTGTTAGCGCCGATCGCAGCCATAGCGGCGAGTGTGAATACTCTTTTTCTGCTTTGGCGTCACGTAGCAAGTGACCTTTTTTTACGAGCTGGCAGCTGACCAATAATCCTCGCAACTACCTGAAGGCACTAAGTCTTCGGAAACGAGACCTTCGCTATGAATGAAGGAAGGAAGTGTTAATTTAAGGGCTCGCTTTTCTTTGTTAGACAAATAATAATTAGAACTAACAGACAATAATGCAAAGAAAGTATAGGGATGTTAAGGGTGCATGGACAAAGAAAACGAGCCCCTAAAGTCATCTGATTTCCTTCATAGCGAGGGTCTCGTTCTCGCAGACTTGGTGCCTTCAGGTAGTATGAGAGGGATTATTGGTCAGCTGCCAGCTCGTAAAAAAAGTCACTTGCTACGTGACGCCAAAGGCAGAAAAATAGTGTTCCACAATCGCCGCCATGGCTGCGATCGGCGCTAACACTCTTAGGTTTAAATGCACATGTGTACCCTATGAAGTGGGGGGGGATGACCGCCGCCGTAGCTCAATGGTAGAGCATCGGAACGCGTTATTCGAAGGTTAGTTCTAATTAATATTGCGGGAAATAGAGTGACATGACTTTCTACGTCCCGGCTAGAAAAAAAACAGCAACTGCACCAGTATACTCCACAGGTTTCATTGCTTTGCGTAACACGGCGCCACTCGCACTTTTTCAATCGTGGCGTAATCCATGAACTGGGAGCGATTCTAGTGTACCAGACATTACAACATAAAATGCGCGACTGTCCTTTCTTGTCACAGCAGAAGACGGGGGCCTCTAGCTAAAAGCTGTATTTCTCCCTAAGTATGCGACCATACAGTATTACTCCCTAAGTATGCGACCATACAGTATTACTAAATGTTACAAGGTCACTTCTTCAATAGTAATGCACTGGATGCTAGACGTTCGGAACCGACGTGTAAGTTGCGGATTACATAAAGGGTCTATAAGACCCTTTTCACAATTCGCGAGTGCGCATTCCTGCGCTACATTTTCTCTCAACTAGTGGCAGCAACTTTCGTGCTTCAAGTAGAGACGAGGTCGTAGTTGCGCATGCTGGCGTTTGTCTATTATGCGTGTTCGTGTCAAGAGAGCCGAGTCTACACTTTCCCGTGTCCCAGCGCAAGAAAACCGCGCTCCAACACTTTGTTTGAAGAAGTGACTAGCTGCCATTAATTGGGCTAACTGCATCGTAGGAAAGTAAGCTCAACAATTATGAAAATGGTATATACCCTATAAGACGGACGGTTGGGCTAGTTGGTATACAGCATAATAAAATATGGTTTCTAGCGTCCTTCTCCTCTTTACGCTAGCAAACGTGTCTTATTATGTGTATACGACTGCCTAATCATCTCCCCATCATCGTACTTTATCACTCTTTTTTGCCCCGTTGCGTTTTCCCCGGCGCAGAGTAGCAGGCAGGAGCGTACTAGTTCAGGCTACCCTCTGCCTTATAATATATTTTCTCTTTCTCTTTCATTGGTAAACAATATTTCATTCGCTAAAGTATAAAACAGAACGGTACTAAGAACCAGTGAAAAAATAAGCAGCGCATATTACAAAGCCGCACTTACACAAGAAACGAGTAAAATCTGAGGGTTGAATAAAATATAAAGAGAGTTGCGATTGACGCTACAGGGGACGAAAACTATTCATTTATCAAGTGTAAGCAGACATGCGTTTATGCGGCAACACGATGAAACAGCGCGGCAAAAAACAAACACGAACAAAATAAGCTACAAGACGATACGCTGGCACGTATGAAATTTACAGAAAATAATAAGCTTATCTTTTTTGAAAGTTGGCGAATCGCCGTGCTGCTTACTTTCTCAACAGTCCCCTTTTGTTTTGTTTCATGGGGTTGCTGCTCCGAACCACATGCTTTTTTCTACTGAGCGAAGAAATGTCAGTTGCCCGAGATGCTCGGGCGACAACCGACACCTCCTTTGGGGCGCCGCACATCCAGCATGCGAAAAAGGGGCTCGGATGCTACTGACGTTGCAGGAATTTGCAAATACTCCATTGCAACGTCAAACACATCATCTAGGCCAGTTCGCATGCTGTGCCAAGTCTCAAGTGAATTCGGATTGGTGCGGCGATCGACTACAGGGTTTTTATAGTATGTATTGAACTGAGAAGGCATTTAGTTCATCGGATCGTACTCCAGTGCAACGCGATTGCGTAGAAGTGCGCGATCGAGGGCATCCCAAATAGAACCAGAAAAAGTAGTCGTATTCGGCTTTGCAACTTCCTGCGTTAAGGATAGCGTTCAGGGTCTGCGTCTCAGGATAGCGCGCCTCGCAGTCATGCGCTCCGGCCAAGGGGCGAGGTTGGGGACGGGAGTGGGGGATTCCGTAATCAATTAATCGAATAGTTTTAATCGATTAATTCGATTAATCAAAATGCACACATCGATTATGATTAATCGAATAATTGGGGACCTTTAATCGATTAATCGATTAATCGTTCATCGATTTTACCATCCCTAGTGCGGCCTGCTGCGTGTGCCGCAAACAGCACGAGAGACCTAGCTCACTTGACTGCCACCGCCGCGCCACTCGTCAAGGACAGTTTGCGCCGAGGAAACGGTGCGCGTCTGGCGCTCGCAGGCTCGCTGTGTCCGCTTCGCAGTGCTACGAGCGGACACGTCGAGTTCGATGCCCGCTCAGTGCATTCTTTGATGCTACAACAGGCAATTTTCTCTGATGCAAATGGTTTCCTTTTTCCTGCGGGCGACGGATTGGTCTTGACTAAGTTTGCCCTTCTCTGCGGAAGCCAACTTTGACCTCATGTTTGAAACTTAGAAAGCCTTAATGACAAGGCCTGTCCCGTCTCCGCGTCTCAGGATTAATACATGTCTTTTAAGTTATTTTGCAAAATGTCCTGAAAGCGCTATTGCGAGCTTTTGTGCTATTTGAATATTGCACGATGATTTCAGCAGTTTGAATAGCACAATGTTTTTTCTGCTATTTGAATATTGCCCAACGCGCAAATTCAAGGTTCTGTGCATAAAATGAATCGTATCTCAATCAAACGAAAATCTCCACTCGCAGAAATCTCCAGACAGCACAATAATTTTGTGTTGCAAAGTAAATAAAGAAATTGGAGTGGGTGATATGCCGTCATGGCCTCGAAGGCGCAGCACTTTTCTGCAGAGGGGCTTGTGTTCCAGCTTTAGCGCGAGACGCTGCACAGTTCCCATTCTGGTTGGCTCTCAGTGGTCGAAGCAGAAAGACATCACAGATGTGGTTGGTGTGCTGCCAGAACCACACCGTAGTGCAGGGCATGTTACAAAACGTGAGAGGAGGGCTGAGTGAGGAAGTTTACACAGATTTCCACTTCTCCGGACTTCAAAAAATCACGTGCGAGCTTGCAAATTAGCACTATCTCCGGTGAAAACGAAGTCGTCCATTATCAATCTTCTTTATGAACTCATACATGCCGCCACATGGCTTTGGTTCTTGTGGGAGAACCTTTCACGCTTCGCAAATGAACTGCAATATAATGAAATCAAGAAAAGAAGAAATTGCATCAAAAGCACAATGCAGCGAAGAGTGCATCGAATACCCTGCCTACTTGGCTTAACAAAGCAAAAACGTTATCCAGATTTTTTACAGCGGGCAGATAAATATCATGCGGAAAGAACAGTGCCATACACGTATACCTAGTGGGGACAGTTATAGTGGCCGCACCCCATCATGACGAAACCCTTGTCTTGGTCAGGGCTTAAACTTTTTCGCCGCGCTGACCTGGTTCTCAGTACATGCCAGACCGGTACCCTATCCTTGGTTTTCAGTCTTTAAAAGAGGGCAAAGGGGGAGCAGAGTTGCGAAATAGGGGCCCATTTTTAGCTAACAAATTACGGATAGCATTTCGAAGAATGCGAAATCGCAGTGGGCAGGGTTTGAGACACCCTCGGCCTGGACTGAACAATGCGTTAGCGCAGCGTTCGAAGCAAGCCCGCAAACAGTGCAAAATCTCAATGTATTCGTCCGTACATTGTCATCACATGCACGTGTGAGGTATCCGGCCAGGTATGCTAGGGGAGCTAGCTGCGTATCATCCGGTATAATAAAAAATCGGCGGATCCCACGTACCGTGGGAATCGATGTTATGCGGAGCATGCGCGATATGGTGACTGTGGTGTAATTTTTCATATTGAGCGAAACGTTGCGGAATGACGCTAGAGAAATATGGAAGTGGTATACGCCCACTCATCTGTTGAAGAGTCGCATATGTATTATATAAACAGTTGTTTACAGCTGCGTAACGATGGCAAGAGCAACGTGGGTGTTACCAACACCAGGCGCGGTAAGCTGATATGTAGTGCTTATATTCTTCAATACAGGATAGCGCGAATCCGAACATGAGAAAGAAGGAACACAGATGCACAGGACAGGCGTTACTATTAACTAAGCTTCATTCAGGAAAGCTTCCCCAAATAAATGCACGGCCGAGTGGCACGCGCAGGCGCAATGCTCGTACGTTACAGTCACAGTTACAGTTGTTATGCTTATATTTTTTTTGATGACGGAGAACGCACGCACGTTTCACGAACCCGTGTGTATGTGTATAGAAGGGGTTCTTGACAGTTAGTGAACAAGGTCATCATCACCGTGATCAGTCAGCACCAGCAGCTGGACGGGACTTGTTAATCGGATCCGTTCGTGATCGCGGTTATGAGGAGTCGAAGTGTGGTGAAGTGCGAGATATAGTGCAGCTGGTGGAAATCCTGGATTCCTCTTACGATGAAATGATCTATGATGCCTCCTTTCGTGGACGTGGCAGCAAGGTCTTCTGATGCCCTCTCCACATCTAATCCGTGTTTCACGCAGTATAAAGATCAAGCGTTGTTGGGTCTTGATAAATCAATGTTGAAGTCACCGGTAATGATGAGATGCCTGGTACTCTCCGCATATTTATTGTAGGAAGCATTGACGCCGGTTTTTGCGTAATCCGCGTGGTGCACGTTGCGGACCACGTGGACGAGTGGATGGTAGTTGAGCGTCTTCCAGTGGTGTTCTGTCTTCAGTTTCCTCACTTTTCTTGCGTGCCCCGCGGTGGTGTAGCGGTTAAGGTGCTCGGCTGCTGACCCGAAGATCGCGGGTTCGATCCCGGCCGCGGCGGTCACAATTCGATGGAGGCAAAATGCTGAATGCCCGTGTTCTGTGCGATCTCGGTACACGTTAAAGAATAGCCGATGGTCAAAATTTGCCGAGCCCTTCGCTACGGCGTCTCTCATATCATATGACCGTTTTCGGACATAAAACCCCAACAATTATTATTATTGTCACTTTCCTTGGGTATCAGTGTACGTGTGTTCGCCGTTACTGTGTTGGCTGAGACTCTGTATCACCTGTGGCACATACCCGCATAATATTAACTCTCGTTTACGGGTATGTGCCACACGTGACTGAGAGAAAGGGTTTTATGACGTACGCAACATGTATTTTGCGTTATTCGTGTCACGACCAGTGAATCGTGTTCGTCATACACTGATCCCCTGTTATGCCAAGTTTGGTATATTACAAGTTATGGAGACGACCAGGAGAGCGCCCAGACGTAGGCGGCTAGATAGATAGATACGTAGATAGAAACGGCCAAAGTGCCTCAGGTTCGCTAAGAAATGCTTCGCATTTAAAAGAGACGTTTAAGAACTCCAGATCATGGGAAAGCCGTTCAGCACCACGCAGTACCGGAAGTCGCGCCGATTGCGCGCTAATGACTTTCCTGCGGTTTGTTGACTGACTTTTAGGGCTTTCGCCTTAATAATCGGCGCGCGAATCCTTGGTGCTTGTCTAATATAACGAGGCTCCTTTGCGCATTCTATATTGCTTCGCCAGTGTGTTAGTGCAGTGGTTCTCAAATGGGGACCCGCGAAACCATTATTCGAAAACACACACACACACACACACACACACACACACACACCACACACACGTACGCACGCACGCACACACACGCACGCACGCACGCGCACACACACGCGCACACACGCGCACACACACACACACACACACACACACACACACACACACACACACACACACACACACACACACACACACACACACACACACAAACGCGTTTTTGGAGGCACATTATGTCCCTTGACAGCGGCCCCTTCTGACTTTTCGTATCCTTCACAGTATAGCATTTTCGACCTGCGGTGGAGCTGGCTTATGTTTCCCCTTCTCCACAAGATAGCCGTAAAGCTTTTTTTGCAGTTTTTTACGTCATATGCACGTCAGCATACTTTTTCTGGCCTTGTATATTCGAAAAGCAAACATAGCCAGAAAAAGGTTGAATGTGGCTGCAGACCGCACAGCTTATTGTCAAGCTGTTGAGATCGAATTGACGTGGCACTTTAATTGACCTTTCTTTGCCAAGAAGAAATGAAACGCACCGATTTCATGCTACATGTCGTGCTAATTTATGACCCCCCCCCTCCCTCCATCTTTTTGCTGTCGCTGTAAGGGGTCCCTCACCACTTCAACCGGTCCACAAGAGGCTTCCGAGGCATTCATGGCTGAGAAACACTGTGCATGTTAGTGCGTTAAGCGTTTACGCGTATGCGGAACTTAGCAAATCTTGTGGACCGTCTGGTGTGTTTTCCCACTTTCGCACTCTTTGTGCTTGTTGTGTTTGTCATGGGTAGGGGTGTGGCCTGTTCAGAAATGTCACCACCCATTCCTTTAAAGCATATCACTAAAAAAAAAAAACTTAATATGTAGCAAAGAATGTAAGTTTGCGCTGAGCCATATCGGCATTTACTTGGACCGCAGAGGAACCTGGAGCTGTCCCCGATGACGACGAGCTGCTCAGGGAATCGGAGGCTTACACCGTCATCCTCCGCAGCAAACTCGGATCGCACTCTATTGTGCTTGGTGCCGAAGTGAAAGCGGTGGACCCCTCCGTTGAATGCGAGCCGGGATCCACGGCTAGCTACGTAGAGTTCAAGGTGACTCGGGATCAAGGCGGCTCAACGGATGCACGGCGGGAGAGTTTCAAAAGGTGCGTGTCTGCCACGATGAAGTCAGTGCACGGGGAACGACCGCTTTTGCTCGCCTAAGCACAAGCGAAACAAACTTCTGAACAGTTAAAGCGTCCGTGGAATTCTTTGAACTGGTGTCTAAAACTGCCATGATTGGCTAACTTGGCGTTATGCAGAAATTGGAAGAATGGGAATTTTAGTGTTTTCGGGACATATTTCGGATGCGCATTTTCTCGCGTTGTGGGTTCATGTGGCAGCGATCAGTGCACGCACAAAGTTAAATTCTCAAGTGTTATTTCTAAATGAATGCATAAGTACTTGCTGAAAGCGGTTGACATTTTGTGCAATGATTGTCTCTTTCCGCAACTTGCCATATGCTTACCAGATAACGAGGCAGCCAAAATGCATATCATCAAATAATGTAAAGTATACATCATTTCGGAAATCAATATGAATGATTTGCAGCAAAATATGCAAACATGTAACAAAGTTAAGAAGCTAGGCACATAATACTTATGCGTGCGCTTGCCATGTCGCGTGAAAGAATGAGGCTTTCTGTGTCATTCCTTCAGTGCGAGACAGCGTTCACACACACAGCGATTGTCGAACGGACTTGCCCAGAAGAAAAAGTCGCCATACAGACGCGTGAAAAATGACGAAAATCAGGGAGTAGCAACAAATTAAAAAAATATTGCCGTATTGGGTACACGGTAGGCAATGAAATTTTGCTAGAGCTGCGCGAAGTTTCCGTTTTATCGACCGCGCTCTTTTCATGCTAGGGCCTGTGCTGACTCTCTTCGGAGCTGTAGGCGCTTGCATGCGACAGCAGCTATATGGACACTCTCAGCGGCGTTTTGCCGGCGATGTCATGTTTTGCATATGTATATGTATCCATATGTAAATAAAAGCCAGAAAGAAAAGCGATTCAGGAAAAATATTTTCCGAAGCGCGCGACTGGGGATTCCAACCTACGACCCCTCCGTCCGCAGCGCGCTGTGTTTGACGACTCCACCACGCAGCATACGTCCGTCAGCATACTAACAGAGAGCTACCTATATACGCCATTTACCGCTGGCGGTACGCAGAGCTCGGAGGTGCTTCGGCGTATTTACTACAGCCGCGAGAGGGCGCGAAGGGAGCTCTTTAAAGGTCGTCGCCCCACTCGCGCTTTGCCGGAGTTGGGATACGCGCCTCTGACATGTACTTTGACATACAGAGTGTGGTCGCCCGTGCTCGCGCGCTTTTCTCTTGAGGGGTGCGGAGGAGGGGGGCTGTACGCCTTGTGCTTTCATTGCAGAGTTTGCGTTGAAGGTGTAGACCTCGCGCAGCTCACTTCGCTCGCTGCAGCGGCAGCGTTTGCCAAAGGAGTGAGCTGCTAGCTGGAAGAGCCGAAGTAGAGGCTAGTTGAAATAACAATTGTGATAGTCGCGCTCGTCCTGTGTTTACCTTTGCGTTCTTTCCGTGTGTCTTTTTTGTGCTTGAGCAGCGTACTGCAAGTGTCGAGATATGAGAGTTAGTTCGCGCTCCTCTTGTGTGTATTCTGTTCGTGTCTTTTGTGCTTGAGCAGCGCGCTGCAAGTTTTAAACAGGTTTCCGTTCTTCATGTGACATCCCAATTTGTTGTTAGCGCATTCATTGCTTCGCCATTGCAGCGAAACTGTGACCTTTTTTCGTCGAACTGCAGATAACATGCTATTTATTGGCCAATAGCCGACATTAATCACGAGTGGCGTTACAGAGAAACATCGCAGAGTAGCCTCACTTGCATTCAGAGGAATGGCAAAGGAAGAGAGCGATCGCGTTTCATCATACGCGCTGAAGGTCATGAAGCACGCTGTTGTAACTTCTTTCCTCCGTGCCATATATTCTTGTGTAGCTTCCAGCGCTCTCGTTGGAACTAGAGATCAAAGGGCTTAAAGCGTGCGACAAATAACAGTAACTCCGCCCTGTCTTGACGGATTCGTGAGGCAATCGATTCGTGAGGCAATCAACCCTGATACTGAGGTCATTCGATAGTTACTTAGAAAAGTGGTTCAGGGACTGTTAACACACTGTAAGCCGTAGAACGTATACATTCATGTGTTCCTGCAGTTATGCAAACGTGAATGACAGATATCGCACTGCTGCAGCTGCTGTCTGGGTGACGTAGCCTAGTCAGGCACCTTTCGGGCCTTTTGCTGCGTCCCCTAAGACAGTTGTAAATTGTCTTGAAGCAATGAATGAATGAATGAATGAAAAATCTTTTTCTGCACATAGCTATTTCCTTTCCCTATTGCGCTGCTTCACTTCTGCTTCACGAATAACGGCCGCGATGTTCACAATCCTGTTATTTCTAAAAAAAGCAGTAGGTGGTGCTATTGTCACGTGGTCGTGACGTCGACGAAGGCAGCAGTCAGCACGTCCGAGATGAAACTCTTTATTAGGCCGAACTTGCGGCCGGGAAAATGAAACTCCAGCTACAGCAATAAACTGATACCGGCGAACAGAGCGTCGACCGTCGATCAACTGAGAAGCAGTCAAGCGCGTCGGCTTTTATACAGGCGCTATCGAACCTTCCAGCGATGTCGCTGTTGGGGCCGTTATCTCTCGACAAAGCTGGAACATTCTCGTGCGGCGCGCAATCTTAACAAAACAATCTACTACAATCGAGAAGCTTCTCGAACACTGCTTTGCGGACAGCGTCGATCGTTGATAAACGTCCTTGCTGGTCAAACCCGAATAATTCAAACTAAAACAAGAAGTGGGCGTGGCACTATATAAAAGCGCCAACATCGCATTAGCAACACGGAATAAAGCAGCGGGTTTTCTAATCCAGTTACCAAATTCAGCAAACATATTTTAAACATCAGGAAGCGTCAATAATGTAGGACACAGAGCAACAATACGCGAAAACATTTGAGGGACTCGCAGTTCAGTACACTAACTTTATGAGTGGCCGTACCTGCAATGGCTGGACACCGACTGCCTCACCCTCGCCATTCGTCCGCTTTTCTTTCTGTTCTTTGTTTTGTGCAAGGGACGCTAATAAATAAGTGCTATGATAAGTATTAGGACGCATACAGGTGACATACATGCAGTGTGCGTAGTCTTGATTCTCCTCCGTAGTGTTTTACCTTGCTTTAATTATGGATAAGCAGCTAGGCCAAGCCGCCACTACTAATTGGAGGCCCCAATGCAGTCATTTTGTTTCATTGGTAGCAGTCAAATAAGCGGCAATCTTCTTGTATTCGCACACTACACCACTTTAAAACTTGCTTGGAAGAACTATCGTTTCAGTAAAAAGAAAAGATTCGTTTGTTTTTTTTGTCTATCGTCTCCTCACCTATAGTTGCGCAACGATTGAAACTCCCACAGCCCACCCCTTCTTGATGTCCCTCACAATTCGATTCTTTCCAAGGCCATGCGAATAGGCATTGTGAGCTCGTCAGTGAATATCGCCGAAAATATTTGCCATGCCTTGTTCCCTTTTTAGATGCCAAATATCTTAAGGCGGAGCTCAATCCGGTGGTGGTGGTGTGCGGCGTGACCACCTTTACTGCGCATGCGCGTACCCTCTCCACTCCCCCTCACCATTCCCCCTGTCCTCTACCCCTCTCCCCTTTCCCCCTCTCCACTCACCCTTTCCCCTTCCCGCTTTCTCCTCTCCACTCACCCTCTCCCCTTCCCCTCTCCCACGCCCCTCCCCACTTCCTCTCCCCCCTCCCCCTTTCCACTCTTCCTCTGAAACGCGGGCTAGACATGCCGAAATTCTCTCCTGCGCAACGCCGCGATGAGCTCGAGCGCATGCGCGTCCCCTCCCCTTCTCTCTCCTCTACTACGCTGCCCCCCTCTCGCCCGCCTGTCGACCGCGTTCCTCGCTCGCCCTGTGAGAATTAACGGCCAGGCTAGATGGAAGATAGGACGCGCGTAGCGTCCCTCTTCGCGTTCCACGACGCGAGGTCGGTAGCATGCCCAACGAACGCCAACGGAACGCGATCGTGCAAGTGCTCCGGCTTCGCATCACCTCATGGTCCCCATTAGCGGGAGATGGTGTAAATTTTTCTACTTAATGTGGCTGCAGTTGTTACATTATTTTTCGTTTGCTGTTTTTATTTGGTTTCACCCTGCCTTGTGGAAGGTCTAATACTAGGCTGTATATAATCTTTTTGTCTGGGCATATGTGGGCCCCAAACGGAACATCGAATTAACTTGTCTAAGAAGAATATCAAGTTACTAATGTAACCATACGAAACAGAAGATATTTTTTCGTCATTCAAATTGTGAATTCCCCTCCCCTTTCCGTCCCCTCAGATACACACAGTAGATTCTCTCAGCCTTTACAGCTGTTTCTACTGACTCTACAGAAATGTACCTATATCGGTTACTGTTTAAAAATTCACACAAATGCACTTATTAACACGAAAGTGTTTTATGCCAGGGTCCACCACGGCTCCACTGACGTATTTCCGTCACGGATATGACGTTGTGAAATATAAAGACTAAGAGGTGGCAAAGAAAAAAAAACGAAGAAAAAGTTTTCACCGGGAGTCGAACTTACGACCCCTCGCTCCGCAGTGCGCGGCGCGAAACGATCAGGCCACAGACGGCACATTCTTCGCCATGCTAAGGGCGAGCTGTTTATGTACACCATTTGCCGGTGCCGGTACTCGGAGGTCGGTGGTACATCAGCGTGTTTTCGTTATCACTAACGAGATGGCGCGAAGGGCTCGGAGAGCGCGTTTCAAAGATCGACGCCCCACGCGTCGCGATGAGTGCGCGCCTCTTCAGGGCGTGGTCGCTTGTGCTCGCGCTTATCTCGTGATGACGGTGGCTTGTATGTCTTGTGTCTTGTATGTCTCACCACAAGCACCACAAGTTTGCATTGAGAGCACGAATGTCACTTTGCGCACTGCAGCGGCCGCGTTTGCGAAAGGAGCGCGCTGCTCACACAAAAATAAGTTACAGCTGTGACAGTTCGCGCTCAACCTGTGTATGTTCCTTCCGCGCGTCCTTTCTGCTTGAGCAGCGCGTTCCAAGTTTCGAGATACTTGCCGTTGTTCGCGTGACATTACAATTTGTTGCTATAGCATTCAATCCATGGCTAGGCGCTCAACTACGTCTGTGAAGTCACGTTTCACTTTCGTGTTATACCGATTCCTATGGCAGAGGGATCAGCCATGTTTTGCTTTTTTTGAAATATTCTTCTATTGGGCAGTGAAAATATTGAGGACCCTTGTTGATCCGGAACAATACATTTGCGTGAAGAAGCTTAGTTTTTTAGCTAAAAGAGAAGTTACTGGGATATTAAATATGCATCGAAATTTATATACTGTCATTTGGCATCTTGTCGATGCCTCCGCAGGCACGCGTTGCTGGCGTGGTGGGCCCAGTGCCGCTTGGCTGGCGTACCTAGGGCGCTGTGCGGATACCGTAACGAACATGGGATTCTGGTCAACATTGAAGATATTGACGTCAATGACATGCCGAAAATGGCTGAGGTGAGTTATGCTTGTCTGAACTAGGCTACTGGATACCAGCGCACTTTACACTTAAATCATAGTATGAAGTTCTTACGACAAAGAGCGCAAGAAACAGACCGCGAAAGACCGAACTTCTACAGCGAAAGCTGTAATGAGATTATTTCAACGGCCGTTTTTGGCACCGTAGTTTTCCGCGACCGCCGCCACCGCCGGTGTCCGTAACCCCAATCGCGCGAAAGTAACACGAAATAAGAAAAAATATTTAGGATGGAACAGGGGTTCGAACCTGCGCTCTCTGCGTGGGAGCCCACTATTCTACCTCAGAACCATGCCGGTGCTTGAAACTTTTGCAAAAAGACCCTATACAGGATTCATGTCGGGAACGAACCACACTAAGATATGAAAAAAAAAGTCACAGTTTCGCCGCGAGGGCGAAGCAATGAATGCGATAGCAAGAAATTAATGCTATACGAAGTGAGGCTCGCCAATGGATACTCTCAGTTTTAACAGCGCTCCTGTTGCAAAGGCGGCCGAAGCAGCGAAGGAAACTAGCGTGCTTCAAGTGTCGAGCTGTGACACTTGATTGTTCGTGCTCATCTTCTGTTTGTTCGTTTTGCGGCGTCCCTTAAGCTCGAGTCAGGGGCGTAGCCAGAAATTTTTTTCGGGGGAGGGGTTCAACCATACTTCATGTATGTTCGTGCGTGCGTTTGTATGTGTGCATGCCTATATACGCAAGCAAAACTGAAACATCTCGGGGGGGGGGGGGTTTGAACCCCCCCAACCCCCCCCCCCCCCTTGGCTACGCCCCTGGCTCGAGTGACTTTCGTACGCTCCGTAACATGAGCGCGGATATCACGGTGAAAGCTAGAAACATTCCTCTTCCCTTCACCATGAGAAAACCGCACGAGCAGACAGCGGAAGGGCAAGGTTCTCCCTGCGCAAATATAAGAAGAAGCAAGCGAGCTCGCCGACGACTTTTAAATGCGCCCGTCGCGCTCCTAGCGCCATCTCGCTGGCAATGGAGAAACGTTTATTATCGCCTGCCGGTCTCTGCGTCCGTCCAGCGGTAAAGGGTGTGTATATAACGCTCGCTGTTAGCTACGTGGAGGATCTGCGTTTCGTGGCGTAGTGGATAGCGCCACTTGCTGCGGAGCAAGAGGTCCCTGGTTCGATTCCGCGCTTCGGTAGCATTTTTCTGAATTATTTATCTTTGGGGCTTTTATATATATATATACATACTTATACATATGTGGTGCATGACGGCGGCGACGGCAAAATCCAGCTGAGACTGCCAATATAATTGCTATCGCAATAAAAAATCACAGCATATCCACGTGGTGAATGATGAAGAGTTCGGGGCGAAGCTCCTGAAGCAATATCATGGTTACACCGTGAAATCTTCAGTGGTTTCGCCCAGCGAGTAATCTCGCTGCCAACGTTTCGCAGCCGCTTCCCGCTCTCGCAGTCCCGGGTCCGCTTCTCGCTGCGCACGTTTTGCAGCCGTAGCACGAGCCGTCGACGTCTCCGGGTACGCTTCTCGCTGCGCACGTTTCGCAGCGGCCTCCTTGGCGCGCACCGTCGCGGATCCGCCTGACGCCGCGCGCGCTTGGCGGCGGCTTCGCGGGCGCACACCGCCTCGAGATCCGCCTGGCGCCGCGCTCGCTTCGCGGCGGCCTCTCGAGCTCGCACCTGGGGATCTTGCCGATGAGCACGAGCCGCAGCGGCCTTCCGCACCCGGCGCTCCTCGTCGTCCATGGTCCGCCAAGCAGCACGATCCGGCAAGCGCACTCGTACAGTCCGGGGAATGAGAGATCCCCGCGCAGCAGCCAATCGGAGAGCAGCTGCACCGCCAACGCCATCTAGCGTGCCTTCACACAGCCGCCTATTGTACGCATGTCTATGGTACAGCGCCCTCTCGGAAACGAGACGAGAAATGGAGATGACGACACAGAATGCGTACAGCGCCATCTAGTATATCGTCACCCAACTGCAGTTTACATGCATCTCTATGGGACGCGTCCTCCATTGTACGATAAGGGAACACTACGGGGCACGCCGGATGGATCGACGATCGACAACCGACCAGGTCTCGCTATAAGGAGCTCCACCCCTAAAATCCGTAAACAGGGGGTGGGTGCTCGAGCCGACGTTTCGACAAGTGGACTTGTCGGCTCCAGCTTCAAGGCTGGAGAGTTCCAGCCTTGAAGCTGGAGTTCCAGCCTTGAAGTTCTAGCTTTGAAGAAGACAAGTTCCGTTGTCGAAACGTCGGCTCGACCACCCCCTGTTTACGGATTTTTTCATCGCAAGCTTCCATCTTCCACTTCCTGCCGTTTTTCAAATTAACATATGTAATATAGCGTGGTAGAAGCGTAGAATAACAACCAGGCGTCACACAACGCGAATTGTGTAACCAGGCGTCACACAATGCGAATTGCGCAACGAGTGGGTTGTTGAATGCTTCCAACCCATTACAAAGGGCTCATAATTCTTTATCGTCATCAAGCACAGCGTTAATGCCTTACAGGCACATAATGCCTTACAGATGTTTAGCGGGTACCACGGTTCTCCTCAGAATGATGAAAAATGGCATAGTGGCTGCTTCCCTACTTGAAAAAAATTATGATTTATAGCGTAGTGGGTTCCTCGCAAGTGCACTTGTATTGGTTGCCGAGGAAGCCCATAAGGCCGCATAAGGTAGTCGAACCATGGACCTCTCGCTCCTCAGCGTACTGCATTAGACAACTCAACCATGTTCCATGCATGCGTCGGCGAAATAACGGCGAGCTATTTATATACACCATTTACCGCTGGTGATAAGAAAATGTAGGAGGAGCTTGAGCGTGTTTCCTATCACGGAACGCTCCTCATTTTTATTCACTTTGAAAACTGCCCTTGAGATGCGCACGACAAAGTGGCCCTTTTCCGTACACACTCGTGTTGTAGAAGGAAAAAAAAAACAAACAGTGAACACCGGGCACATCTTGCATCAGACGCCTCCGTGTGCAGGAAACGCAGGCGGTCACTCCACGCGCCGCAGTTTAAAAGAATAAATATCTAAGAGCATCTGATTCTCCATTGACGACACTTGCAGCGCGTTACTCGAGCACAAAGACGTAACAACTGCGACATTTGTTACTTCACGATTGCCCTGTGCATGAGTGTGCGTTCTGTTCGGGCGTCTTTCTTTGTGCTTCAGCGGCACGCCGCAACTATGCAGCTGCTTCTCGTTCTTCGTATGACATTCCAATTGCTTGCTATCAGATTCATTGCTTCGCCCTTGCGGCGAAACTGTGACTTTTTCTTCTCAGTCGAATTATTGATCCTGTCCCGCCGCCCCCGAAAGCTTTGCGCACCTAGTGTTTTGCACTGCCTCCAGGATCGGATGCGCCTCACCTGTTTCGCACTGCCTCCGCGATCGGCGCATCTTTGACCAAGCTACAATGTTATGTGAAGACAGCATCATGACGTGATGATGAGCTTTTGCATCACTAGAGCTGTGCCCGACGCCGCTGGACGCCGACGCCGACGGTCAATTTGAGCGTTTGATGAGGTATCTAAGGCGTTCGCCTTAGAGGAGACTGGCTCCCTGTTTACGTTCGGCCACAGCGACCAGCACCGTCTTCTTTCTCGACCTCTACTGCCTCTAGAGCGTGGCGTTGACTTCTTCCCACAAAAAAGAGGCATCGTCTGGATCCCCCGCTTGAAACAAAAATTAATGCTGAGTCATAAAATTTAGCGACGAGTTAAACAGTACAAGGATAAAATAAAATAAACGAGAAAAAGAAATCCAATGGGCCTGAGGGCAGGCTCGGCCCCACAAAGTTTGTAACTTGCAGTCAGCTCGAATAGTACGGCTTCATCCTGGTTACATGAACCATATCAGATGAACGTGGTCTACGAGAGTGGCGTGATGTCTCTGCTGAGACAACCACGTAGTTAACTTTGCCTAAGCGACGCAGAACACGCGAGGGTCCGAAATACCGGCCCAACAATTTTTCTGAGCGGCCTCGTGGTCGTATAGGGGCCCAAATCCAGACTAGGTCACCCTTCTTGTATTCTAAAGCTCTGACATCCTGGCCTTGCCGCGGCAAAATGCATTTGGCTCGCAAGCTTCCGCGCTTCCTTGGCACGCTGAACAAAGAAGTCTGTATCTGGAGTGGCGGTAGAGGTTGAGAAAGAAGTTTGTGGCTGCGTAAAGCTGAAGCGAAATGGCTTGTTCCTTTGTTGGCTAGTCATTTTGCGTGGCGCAGTGGCTGGGGATCAGCCAAGAGCTTGGCTGTGGTTAAGGAGGTGGCACGTATCCTGGTGGCAGAAGCATTTTTTTTCTTTTCAATACGACCTTTTTTCTTTCTTGTTTATTGTACTAGTCCTTTCTACATCGCCTTCAATACAGATTTACGTGAGGTAGAATGGTTTTGACGCTGGAACGCCGCTTTGCGTTCCGTCATCACATGCCGGCATCTTACAGCATACACGGTTCAAAATGATCTCTTTCGCTCGTGTCGTCGTCGTGTCTTTGGCCGACACCTTTCTCACGGGGGAGGTGGTGTGGTGCGGTCACCTGCGCAGTCTGTCTGTGGACGGGATTATGACCAGGCTCGTATCGCACATTGCTGGGCAGGACGGCGCGGCTAACAAGAATGTGAGAGAAATGGGGTGGCGGCTCTTGGGAGTCGGCGGCCGAGCAGAGTCGTTCGAACAACGACAGACGACGTATCCTCTTTCAGCTCCCTAACCCAGTTGTAACTATGTAACATAAACTTGTATCAATTTAGAAACCTCAGCGTCATCGTGCTATTGACAGCGACCCTTTCTATAACATACACCATATGCCACCACCCATTACCACAATCAATCATGGATCCTGGAGTCCATTTTCGACAGGGAATCTACATAAGAGGTTATCAAAATACTCCGTTTCGTAGTCAACGTGTTTAGCCCTAATTCATTTTCGCATTACATCTCCTATTTGTCCTACGAGTGCCACTTGTGAAATATGTGTTGTCTTTCTCGTTTCATTACAGGGAATGTGGTCGGAAGGCAAATGCATGCTCTTTTGCGATCGGCTCCTTTCATTCATCAAGCAGCACGTAAAAGTGGACGACGGGAGGTCAGTAAAAACTCCTGTTCATTTTTTTTTCGATTACTTTTTTGGTAATTTTGCGCCGGTTATGTCTTCGGAATCTTTTATTCGTTGCGAGGAATTTTCACTTAAAACAAAGTTGAATAGGAATTGTAACCTGGGGTCCTGAATTCTAATAATGCACCGCAAAGCGATTACAACCAGCCTTTTCAACAACACTGATAACTTCCCTTACGCAGATACTTGCTTTACTCGGCAAAGTTCGATGTAGTGAATGCAGGGCATAATTGTTTATGCAGGCTGCCTTAAACTGTCATGCCGCGCTTTTCCATACTAGCATAGCCACGGTGTGCGGGTTGGAGCAGTTACGAGGCACATACATCTCGTACATAAAAAAGCATTTATAACAGAAACACTGCGGTGACCCAGTGGCGGTGTTCGCTGCTGACTCAGAGTCACGCCCTCGATCCCATCATCGGCGGTCGTATTTCGATTGAGGCGAAATGGGGTGCTGTGCGATTTCCGTGCACTTTAAGGAACCCCAGCTGGTCGAAATTCTGGTGACCTCCACTACGGCGTCTGTCATAGCGTGAGTCGCTTCTGGACATTAAACCCCTTAAACGTACCATTTGGGAACCTCTATTATCTTTATCTCCAAAGTATAAGGAGAACTGGGAATGGGGCGAAGGATAGCAAACGTATCGCGCATACGCTGGCTTCTCGTATTACGCGGACATAACGCGTACTGAATAACTACACATGGCTGTCTTGTTATTCACAGGTGCACACTGCCGAACGCCTGTTTAGCTAAAAGCACCGCATAAAAAATTAATGAAGTCATACATGAGGGGCTGTACTTCAACGATTGGTTCAATACTGAAAGGCACTTGGCACTTTGCGTTTGTTCTGATGCCTATAAATCCAGGAAATGAAATGACAGACCAAGATTGTCATCGTGGTGTGTGATGCAACCGTATGGCGAGCTAGCGGTGCGTTTTTTTAGAGCGACGCCATGTATGGCCATTTTTCTATGTGTTTCTTGTGTTGTGCTAACATAAAAAAAAATTCGCCAGATCCCATGTATGTGGAACTCATTTTCATGCGAAGCGGTTACGCAGTGGTAACCTATATGGCGGATTTTTCGCTTTGAGCCAAGTGTTACGAGGTTGTTGAACGTCTTTGTGTCCTTTCAGTAGTTGGGCTCATATCGTGTGTTTACCAGGCACGCGGAGTACACTGGCGTGTAAAGGAAGGAAAGATGACTTTTAAGGGCTCGTTTTTCTGTTAGACACAATATAATGAGAACTAACAGACAATAATCCCGAGGAAAGCCAATGAATATTGCCAAGGAATGCCAAGGGTAGCTCATTGTTCGACGGAACGTCAATTACGGACGGAGCGACAATTATATGTGATTAATTGAAATCTAACGCGGTCGCATTTCACGATGCATGTTCTCCAAGACAGCATACATAGAGCTTTAGACGCATAACATATTGCAGTGAAAGAATGCGGACGAACTACGGTACACAAAAGCTAGCGCATATAATCCCTCAATACTGGATGCACATCCCACAATTACCCCGGTAGTACAAGACAGCCGATCGGTAATTTCGTTTAAAAAGAAAATACACACATATCTACTAATGCTTCAAAAGTGATTTTTTTCCTAGATGGCGTCACTCAGGTTGCCGTTAAAAGAGACGTGTATGAATATCTGTCACAACTTCATTTAGTGAATAGTAATGGCGTGGTTTCGTATTCAATAAGTCCAGGTATTTGCGCATATTCCTTGTTTTGTCTCTTTGAGGAAAAAAGAAATGTTATGACTCACTAACATTAACAGCGACATAGGTAGCCTGCCGGCTTCAATTTATCTGAGCATCGGCAAGCCTTACATGACCACGTTCAACATTGACGTAAGCGACGGCCTCGTTAATGGAAACATGGGCAGGCACCTTGTGGTACATCGAGCGTGATCAACAGGGCAACCTCTTGCGACTGTGGCTTGAATTTCTAGCCTCCATGGTAGGCATTGTCGTCCCACCCAGGACGAAGCATATCACACCCCACACCCTCAACTGAATTGAAGTGGTTGCCCGTGGGACTGCGAACCACCGCAACCACGACATACGCCAGAAAAATATCTGGTGTAAGAGGGAACAGTTCCTCCTTGCGCAAGCAAACGCCATAACTATACATAAGTCACAAAAGGCTACATACGCCCAAGTAGTCTTCGGATACGATAAGCGTCATCCACTGAAGTTGGTCTGCGTAGCACTTTCCAGGGCTACCAGCCTCGACGCCTATAACCCACCAACTCAAAAGGTGACGTCACGTTCCGACATGTCGCCGGTTCAATCGATACAGTCTGTCGGCATGACCCGGCTAGCAAACAGGCCTCTAGACATTGTCTTGGACCGGTTTACCACCTTCATTCGGTGCCACAACCACAACAATGGCCTCACGCTCGCCGCTGTCAACGTACAGTCCGTGCACACGCACGTGCACGACCTCGAAAAAGACGCTCTGCTCACAGAAATTGGCGTGTGAGCACATTCTGAAACCTGGAGCGATGAGCCCACTGCAGTTATGGGATTCCAATGTGTCGTCCACAGCAAGCGGCTTCATTGCAGGTTTGGCGGCGTGCGCACGTATAATATCGCGGCGATGCGCAACTTCAGCGTAGGCCGCATCCCACTTCGCCGGCCGCCAGACACGGAAACACTCATACAAGCAGCGGAATCGGTGAGGTCTGCGTTGTGCGCACATCAATCACAATTACTAAGAGATTCCGCTCGCCGCCATCTACCTGAGAACTCTCAAGAACCCCTTCCACACATGCACACGGGTTCGTGAAACAGAGGTGCGTTCTCCATCATAACGAAGAAGTACAAGCACTACATATGAGCTTACTGCATCTGGTGTTGTTAATACCCATGTTGCTGTTGGTACCGTTACGCAGCTGTAAACAACTGCTTAAATAACACATGTGTGACTCTCCAACATATGTGCGTGCGTATACCGTTTGCACATATCTTTAGCGTCATTTCGGAACATTTCGCTCAATGTAAAAATTACGCCACATTCACGTTCCCGCCGCATGCTTCGCATAACATCGATTTCCATGGTACGTGGAATCTGCCGAATTTTATTGCGATAGCGATTATATGAACAGTCTCGGCTGGTTTTTTTCGCCGCCGTCATGCACCGTATATGTATAAGTATGTATATATATTTATTATTTTATTTATTTATTAATACTGTCAACCCTCATAGAGGGTCATAACAGAGAGGACAATACAATCACATACATAAAAATGTACAAGGTACATAAATATGCGTTATATTTGGCACTTCACAATGAAAACAGGTATTTCCCTAAATTTCAATAAAAAAATAACAATTCAAAATTCTCTGACATTTTTCAAAATATTTACAATGAGCATGAGGTCGCTTACATCATTTGGCACTGAACAAAAATCACATTGAACAATCTCGTAAATGCGCCTCACAGCATTTTCGAAGTCGGTGACATTATTTAAAACAACAATAGCGTTTGGTAGTTTATTCCACATTTCTACGACATCCAGGAAGAAAGAATATCGAAACGTGTCAGTATTTGTTCGGTATGGTTTTATGACGCAATCGTGGTTAGTTCGGGGGTTTCTTTTGCCTGGGTCGTGTAAATATTTTAGCTTGCCAATCTTAAGTTGATCGTGAATTATTTGGAAAAATACTTTCAGCCTATATTTTTTTCTCCGTAGTTTAAGAGAATCTAAGTTGCATCTCTGTAACATCAGCGTGACCGATTCCTTCGGTACGTTGAACAAATAAAACGTACCGCCAGTCTCTGTATTCTTTCCAGCTTCTTCTTAAGGGTCACTTGATAGGGACTCCAAACAACGGCTGAATATTCTAGTATCGTCCTAATGAAGGTGGTGTATGCAAAATGCTTTACGTCACGCGATGCATGTTCTAGTTTTTTCCTCAATATGTACAACTTTTGATAGGCTGTCGTGCAGACGTTATCTATATGTTCATTCCATGACAATTTCCGCGTAATTGTTAAAAGTCGCATATATATATATATATATATATATATATATATATATATATATATATATATATAAGTCCCAAAGAAAAATAATTCAGAAAAATGCTTTCGAAACGCGGAATCGAACCAGCGACCCCTCTCTCCGCAGCGCGTGGCGCTAACCACTACGCCACAAAGCGGGATGGACCTACTGGGGCCGTTCCCGACGTCGACTTCCGGCAACAAGTGGATTGTCATAGCGACTGACTACCTCACCCGCTACGCCGAGAAAAAGGCCTTGCCCAAAGGCAGTGCCTCCGAGGTAGCCAAGTTCTTCGTGGAGAACATCGTCTTGCGTCATGGCGCCCCAGAGGTCCTTATCACAGACAGAGGTACCGCCTTTACTGCGGACCTAACTCAGGCGATCTTGAAGGACAGCGAGACGAGCCACCGCCGCACCACCGCCTACCACCCGCAGACCAATGGCATCACCGAGCGTCTAAATAAGACCATCGCCGACATGCTCGCCATGTACGTCGACGTTGAGCACAAGACGTGGGACGCCGTCCTTCCGTACGTGACCTTCGCTTACAACACGGCCGTCCAAGAAACGACGCAGATGACGCCGTACAAGTTGGTCTACGGAAGGAGCCCGGCGACGACGCTCGACGCCATGTTACCCAACGTCACCGACGAAGAAAATGTCGACGCCGCCGCTTACTTACAACGTGCCGAAGAAGCTCGACAGCTGGCCCGCCTGCGCATCAAGACCCAGCAGCACACCGACAGTGGTCGCTACAATCTTCGACGACGCTTCGTCGAGTACCAGCCCGGCGACCGTGTCTGGGTCTGGACGCCAATACGACGACGCGGACTGAGCGAGAAGCTTCTTCGACGATACTTCGGACCGTACAGGGTACTTCGACGTCTCGGCGCACTCGACTACGAGGTTGTCCCCGACGGCATCACGAACTCCCAGAGGCGCCGAGCTCGACCCGAGGTCGTGCATGTGGTGCGCCTTAAACCGTACTATGCTCGTTAGCGCACCTGAGGAGGGTGTCAACTTGAGCTTGTTGGCATGGCTTCATCTTCGGAAACAGCGCGAGCACACGGGACAAGAAAGACAGACAGGACTTTGCGCTGGCTAACAACATGAGCGTTTATTTCGTGCGAACACATATATACGCTTCCTTGGAAATAGATAAACTCGGAGTGCGGTTGCACTCCGAGTTTCGATCAGACGCGTATCTTACGCAGATATCGTGACTGCCACGCCCGGGAAATATATGAAGCGTTCACGATTCATTCCATCGGGCCATCATGTGTAGGCGCACCGTCCATCGCACTAACCAACAAGGAGATTAATTACCTCCGTGATTGATCTTTGCTTTTTCATGCATTAGTCACGGCGCAGGCGTAGGGCTTCCCCTTTCCCTTTCCCTCATTCTCTCTTGTTTATCTATTTCCAAGGAAGCGTATATATGTGTTCGCACGAAATAAACGCTCATGTTGTTAGCCAGCGCAAAGTCCTGTCTGTCTTTCTTGTCCCGTGTGCTCGCGCTGTTTCCGAAGATGGCACCTGAGGACTCTAATGTTTGCTTTCTTTATTAGTTTTCTTTAGTATTGCATGTATTCATGTTCTGTTTTTAAGCATCGGGACGATGCTTTTTCAGAGGGGGGCATTGCCGCGAGTCTTATATTTCATGAGTGTAAGCTTCATCCACAAAGACTGTGGGCAACGCGCTGCGCAGGCCTCGCCGTGATGTGTAGGAAGCTTCGCGATTGTTTTGGAACAATCTGTTAAGGTTGCGCGCCGCACGAGAATGTTCCAGCTTTGTCGAGAGATAACGCCGCCACCAGCGATATCGCTGGAAAGTTCGATAGCGCCTGTATAAAAGCCGACGCGCTTGACTGCTTGTCAGTTGATCGACGGACGACGCCCTGTTCGCCGCTATCATTGTACAGCGTGTATTGCTGTAGTTCTAGTTCTCATTTTCCGGCCACAAGTTCGGCCAAATAAACAGTTTCATCCTGCAAACGCCGACTGCTGTCTTCGTCGACGTCACAACCACGTGACGATATATATATATAAGTCCCAAAGAAAAATAATTCAGAAAAATGCTTTCGAAGCGCGGAATCGAACCAGCGACCTCTCTCTCCGCAGCGCGTGGCGCTAACCACTACGCCACAAAGCGCAGATCCTTCAGGTAGCTAACGGCAAGCGTTATATACACACCCTTTACCGCTGGCAGGACTCAGAGAAGGCAGGCGCTTATAAGCGTTTCTTCATTACCAGCGAGATGGCGCGAGGAGCGCAACGGGCGCATTTAAAAGTCGTCGGCCAGCTCGCTCGCTTCATCGAATATTTGCGCAGGGAGAACCTCGCCCTTCCGCTGTCTGTTCGCGCGGTTGTTGTTGCCGGGGGGCAGATGTTCTTGCAGCTTAGCAGCGCGTCCATCACGGGCCGCTTTTCTTTCTATCGCATTCATTGCTTCGCCCTTGCGGCGAAACTGTGACATTTTTCTTCTTTAATTCCATTGCGAGATTCAACCAATCGACAACACCGCCTACCCCTACATATCATTTTCTGTTACACTGACTCCTCCACACGATCGTGCTAAGATTGCAAAAGCCTTTGTTGATATAGACTGATAATCACTTGGGGCGCATACCCGCCCACCATGGGCCGCGGTAAGCGGGTATGTGGCTCACGTTGGTGGTGGAAATGCTTTCATGTCGTACGAGACAGGGATTTCACGTTATTCATGTCTCGATTTGCGAATCGTGTTCACCATACATTCACGTCCTCCTCTGCCAGTTTTGGTATGTACCAAGCTAAGGAGACGACCACGAGAGAGTCAAGACGTAGATAGATAGATAGATAGATAGATAGATAGATAGATAGATAGATAGATAGATAGATAGATAGATAGATAGATAGATAGATAGATAGATAGATAGATAGATAGATATGGTCAACGTGCGTTTGGTTCGCTAAGAAATGCGAAGCAAACACTAAGGCATATCTCCAGTTGACGCAACGGCCTTGAGATCACAAAGACGTAGGCGGATAGATAGATAGATAGATAGATAGATAGATAGATAGATAGATAGATAGATAGATAGATAGATAGATAGATAGATAGATAGATAGATAGATAGATAGATAGATAGATAGATAGATAGATAGATAGATAGATAGATAGATAGATAGATAGATAGATAGATAGATAGATAGATAGATAGATAGATAGATAGATAGATAGATAGATAGATAGATAGATAGATAGATAGATAGATAGATAGACGTCAAAGTGCGTTTGGTTCGCTAAGAAATGCACCGCGTTTAGAAGATGAGCGTAGACCGATCGCGAACACCCTGCAATACCATTCTGAACCGCGGCGGAAGTGAGATAGCCATCAAGCGCTCTGCCTGTAAAAACAACAACAGTTATAATAACATTGATCGTAATAATAATGATAACGGTAACATTTCTGTGCCATATTTTTTCTGATAAGTCACTGATCTACTTGTTTTCTGACTCCCAGGACAGTGTACCTGTTTGAATACATACCAAGGTCTCGAGAAATCGTCTGCAAGCGCTTGAGAGATCCCGGAGAGACTTACAAGCCCTGGGGCAGCTTACCAGAGGTGTTTGAAGGCTGTGGAAGTGTGCATACCAGCTGAGCGTCTCATCGCACCTCGAGCTACGCATTTGCAAACAGCTTTTCTGCTTCTTTTTTGATTTCTTCAAAGACCGAAGGTTTCATGTTGTGCGGTAATCTATTATAACTGCTTACTGTTATTGCTGCAGATGTAACACTGCTATAATATCATTGGACATGCAAACCGTATATTGTGTTCCCACCATTTAAATTGTAACATCTGAAGTTGCAGTAAAATTCAGTTGCTGGCCCAACGTTGTCCTGTGTTGCGATTGGCCTACTCTGAGAGAAGATCAACGGGTAAACGATGATCTGAGCGGGAACATCATACCGCGGACACTGGGACATCGGGAGGCATAGGAAGAGCCAGATACGATACTGGATAAAGAGAAGCGTATTAGCACTTTATTACATGGCTTAAATGTTGAAATATTCGTGACGAGAGTCAACTTAATGGCTCGTTATAAAGGGCCTCTTCTTCCTAGGTCCCTAGACGGAGAAGTTGCTCCGAATCGATCAGCTAGATCACATCACGCACGCCACTTTCAAGGGTGTCGTCGCCCACACCGGTCCAAGTAAACGCCCTCGACGGGTACACAACCACTATTTTAAGACCTGTCTGAGACCTTTCCTCTTCATTCTGAGTCTCAAAATGGTTTTGGGCTATTCTGAGACCTTTCCTCTTCTGGTTTCTTCTCACGTTAAAGTAGATGTAGTCCTACAGCTGCGAGCTCTCGTTCTGCGTCCTAGTTCTCTTTCGCTTTGAGTTGGCTGGTCTCCTGACCACATTGCTCGCATGCAGGCAAACCTGATCGCGTGGCTCGTGGTTTCTTCTAAAATTTTCGTAAGGAATTCATCGTCAGGGTGCCACGAAATACTTGTGTATTCCAAACGAGGTCGCACATATCACGAGCAGGCTGCTAGCTTCACATTGATGGGAGCGGACTACATTGTCGGCTTACCAAGCTCAATAACTCACTATAAAGTATTCCATGTAAGAGGGCGAGGGAAACTGTAACAGAAAATAAAACAGGTAACTCATCAACAGCGATGTCATAGCTGTTCGTTTACCTTTTTAATAATTTCGTTTATAATGTCGCCCATCATGGATTCGGCTACCTCCTTAATTATGCCTTTGAATATTGCTGTTGCAGCTTCCAAGATCGTGTTCGTGGCTGGATCGGTCAGCTTCAATGCTTGTAGTCGAACCTCAAGCCCCTGAAGTGAGATGATCTCGAAGGATTGTAGAGCGAGCTCTGCATCGCTCGTCCTGCGTGGAAAAAAATAGTTTATTTGAAAGGACCTGAGCGCGAAAGTCATATTGTTCAGCGCCCAGAGAAATGGCTCACACGCGAGGCAGGTTCAAGTGCGAAAAAAGGAAATGGTACCAATGTATGCACAACCGAACGTGCATCATCATTCACGTGTGTTGGCTAACGCGCTGCATGTACAATTTCCCTTGAAAACGAGGACTAACGTTTGAATACCATGACCATTCCTCAGGAGCTTTAGCCAGCTGTGCAGTTTGTCTCGCTTTCCCAGTGAGCCAAATTGTGTCATCAACATTGGGCTACTGCGACTGTGCTTTGGTGGGCCATCTGCTACTACAGATGGTTTAGCAGACAATATTTCAGCTAGGTAAATGCGCCACAGCGTCGGTCTCCGAATATGCGACCTCGCTACGGCGTATGCGATGTATGTGTATACGCCTAATTCACGAATGCCCCTGAATAGGTGTCCTTATTTTACAAGGTGGTATATATAGTACGCGGGTCAAAACAATCGCATAACACGGATAACATTAACCTCACAATTAAGCGTGACGGAAAGCGAACGACCGTGCGCTAGATGGCGCGGAAGCCCCCGACAGCGCGAAAGACAGATTGAGCGGCGGCGCCAGTGCTTGGCAGTGTGGAAGTTACATGTATCCTAGACACTATTATCTTTGATACTGTTTGACTATCTTGTAGCTGTGTTGCGATACGTCGTGCAAAACCTGCATCAGTATCTGTATTTCCGTTACATTAAATGTATCGTGTAATTTAAAATATAAGTTGCAGCTTTTTAAACTAATACTGCGTCATTACGCCAACTGAATAAAATTAAGGCTTTGAAATTCTTTATCTTTCTGCCAGAGTCCACCAGCAAGGGCAGGCGATGAGGTCGACGCGTCCCTATTGGTAGAGCATAGTCATGTGGTGGCGCTCGCGCTGTCTCGAGAAATATAATCGCGTGAACGCTTAAGCCCAGTTGACCTTTTGATTCCTCTTTGTTTTCTTTTTAGTTGTGTTAGTGCCACAGCACTCGCTCTTATCCAATGTTCTGTGCCGCATAGTCCCATGCTTGGCGCATCTATTGCGCTAGTTCTGATGCGGCTATGGTGTGGTTATCAAAATTGCTCTTGCTTGGGGCTTCGTTACGAAGTCCGAATAATGGAAGAACGGCCGGTTGCTTTGCGTCTCGTGGCTTTCACACACCAGTAGTTTTAAGGATCTCGTGGATTTAAATCTCACTTGCACGCTATGAGATTCACTTTTATACAAATAAGATTCTAATAACTATAGTACCACCGGTAGCGATGCTAGATCTAATGGAACAAGAATTTACCTAAACAGAAGATATCTCGGCATGCCGTATGTTTTTCTTCCTGCTATCTTTATTCGAAGAGTTCTTAAAATGATGATTTGATTGCTAGCAAAATAAGTACTTTCTTAGCTGTCATTCTTTTGGATCTCATACATTAACTAGGTCTCAGTATGCTGTTTTTCTTCTCTTTTTATTGCAATGTGTGTTTTGTTACGTACTGGGATAGTACGCACCCTGTTTTATTCTTGCATTTAATTGTCTGCGTCATTTCAACTGCTGATTTACATTCTACTCGAGTTTACTGTTATGTCCAGGCACTGTTGAGGATTATTATATAATAATCTGGGCTTGCCTGGAGGATAACAAAAGTTCTGCTTACGAGTTAGTAAAATAGTGAAACTGAGTTTGCAATAATGGCAATTATTAGGAGCCACCTTAAATATGTTACGAAGTCCTTCGTTTTTCTCACGTGCTCGAGCGAGGCAGTTTGGGCTATTTTCCATAGGCACTCAATTTTCTATTGCCTCACCTTTACGAATAAGTTCACGATACTTCATATTTAATTGTGATAGCTAGTAAACATGCCGTGCTGCATCGTGTTTTGATACTTATTCACTGTGATTGTTCAATATGGAATAGCCTTTCTATTTTACTTAGATATATTTGTTTTTCATTTTATGCATCCCTATTTCTTTACTTTGTCTAATCATGAGGGTATATATATCTGAGCTATAAGTGGTAGCAGCGTGAATAACGGCGGTCGCCTGCGACGCCTTGTGAAACGTTACAATACGTCTGAAACGTTTTTGGGCTGCACATGTTCTCTCATAGAAGAAAAATTGTTAAAGATATTGCATGTTCATATGTCGTTAATGAACGCGTCACGCTAGCAGGTTTCTTAAAATTCACATGTTCCAAAGGCCCTTCACGGGAATACATAGGGAGTGGTTACAGTGAAATAGATCTACACTCGTCAACAGCAGAAAAACTAAGCAGAAAATAAATAACACTGGCGAACACAAATAATATGACAAGGTTTAGACATACGCGTTAAAACAACATTATGAAGTGAACTATTTAACATTTGTACAAATGCCTCGTGGTTTAATAGGACTCAACGTCCTGTGGTAGATCATTCTAATGACGGATGGCACACAACAGTGGCGAGTTATTTAAGAGGTTAGTATGCGCATACGGAACTACAACCTTTAAGGGGTGATCTAGGCGCGGGAAAGTGCGATGGGCAGGAAATACGTAAGAGGTGGCAAATGATGAATGATTATGACACAGCTTGTGGAAATGAGGTAGCAGTGGCCGCAGTCGTCTTTTCTCTATTGCGATGGGAGGTTCAGTGATGCTTTGATATTAGTGATGCTCGAATGACGTAAGTAGTTGCTAGACACAACATTATTTACAACTAGCAGAGAAGAAAGCCAAGCAAACTACAGTGGACGAAAATATAACTTGCCGCCGGTAGGAACCGAACCTGAGACCTTCGAATAATGCTTCCGATGCTCTACCACTGAGCTACGGCGGCGGTCATCCTCCCGTTCACTTTATGGGGTGTATATGTGCATTTAAACCTAGGAGTGTTAGCGCCGCTAGTAGCCATGATGGCGAGTGTGGAACACTTTTTCTGCCTGCTGGCGTCACGAAGCACGTGATCATTTTACGAGCTGGCAGCTGACCAATAATCCCTCGAAAAGAACATGAAGGCATTCAGTCTCTAGTTATAAATAGTTTCTAGTTAAAAATTTGGCAGCTTTATTTTGGATAGACTGTAGTTTAATAAGTATATTTGATGTGGGTTCGAAATAAATCAGCCATATTCTATTTGAGAGCGAACCATTGAGTTTTATACTGCAAGGTTTTATCTTTCTGATAGCTTGATATAAGTGGCGTCTGATGATTCCAAGTGTTATAAATGCTTTAGATGTTATTGCGTCAACGTAAACGTTTCATGTCAGGTCGGCGGAAAGGGGCACGCCTAAATACTTTATTCAAGAAACCTGTTCTATAGCCATTGCGATAATCACGTAGGAATTCAGCGGGCCTTGGTAGCAGCCGTAAAAGTTGTAACTTTTGTTTTAGAAGCGTTAATTTTCATTTGCCATTGATCACACCAAGTGGAAATGCTGTTGAGGCCTTTTTGTAAAGCAGTGTGGTCGTTGCGGTTAGAAACCTGTCTAGAAATCACATAGAATCACATAGATGTCAGGTTGTTAGTAATGCCGTCAATGTAAACGAGCAACTGTATCGGTCTAAGTACTGAGCCTTGTGGTCCCCCGCACTTAACTTTAATTAATGAAGATGAACATGCAATAATTTACTCTCACAAATTGATAAAGCTTACTCAAAGTCATTTGTCCAGTTGGTAACGTTTCAGTTTATGTTAAGGCAGTAGCTCCATTAATAGACGATTAAGATGAAAAATGATTGCAGTTTTTCGCCCTATACCTGGCTCATCCCTCTGTGATAGGAATCGGTATAACACGAAAGTTAAACGTGTCTTCACAGACGTAGTTGAGCGTTTGTTGCGTATTCTATTGGCCCAAGGGCGAAGGAATGAATGCTACAGCAACAAATTGTAAGGTCACGCGAAGAACGGCAAGCAGCTCGAAACTTGCAACGCGCTGCTCAAGCAGAAAGGACGCACGGAATGAACATACACCGGATGAGAGCGAACTGTCACATTTGTAACTCATTTCTGTGTGAGCACCGCGCTCCTTTCACAAAAGCGGCCGCTGCAGTGAGCCATGCGACCTTCGTGCTCTCAACGCGACAACGTACAAACCACCGCGATGACGAGATAAGCGCACGCACGAGCGACCACGCCCTGTAGACGCGGGCGCTCGTCGCAACGGCGACGACCTTTAAAGTGCGCTCTTCGAGCCCTTCGCGCCATCTCGCTAGTGATAACAAAAACACGCTGTAGCGCCGATCTCTGATTACCGCCACCGGCAAATTGTGTACATAAATAGCTCGCCGTTAACATTGTGAAGAACGTGCCATCCGTGGCCGAATCGTTTCGCGCTGCGGAGCGAGGGGTCGTAAGTTCGATCCCCGGTGACGGATCTTTTTTTTTCTTTGCCCATTCTTAGTCTTTATATTTTTACAACGTCATATCCGTGACGGAAATACGTCAGTGGAGCTGTGGTAGACCCCGGCATAAAACACTTTCGTGTTAAAATGTCGCTGCCAGCGTTCTTGCTGCTACACACCTGTCCGGTGATCCAGTATTTCTTAAACGGTAGTGCGTTCACGGACAAGGTAAAACACCACACCACTATTCGGTCCACCTTGCC